>NC_091950.1:197728988-197835806 GCF_031021105.1 Erythrolamprus reginae
AGGACATCCAAACTTTTTTCTTCTTTTTCTAGTAATGGCGATAGTTCCATGAAAAAGGAGAGTGGAAGAAAACCAGAACCAAAACCCTCATTAAAATATGAAACCTGGGTTTGATGCAGAAAATTGCTGCTGCATGTCACTATACTACAGTAGCTGAGTGAAAATTTTTGGATAGTTCCTTAAAATGTGTGAGATTGGAGCTGAGCATCAAAAATCACAGTAACAGCCAAAAGACAGGTCTGGGAAACATGGTAAGAATCAGGGCCAAAGCTGCAAGTCCTTTATTCCTTTCTTATTCAGAAAATTCCAATGGTTCACCTACAGTGAGAATTAGAAGACTTATATGTGTGTATGTATCTAAACTGCCCCTTCCTGCTCAGTGTGTAGAAAGACCGCCCTCCCCAGATTAAAATATTATTTATTCTTAATATTAAAAAGAGGCAGGATAGAATATTTGCCCCAAAGGAGAAGAGGAGAAAAATCTTAACAAAAGCAGAAAGCAGACCTAGTCTTCCTGCCATAGGAAAACAGCCTGAAGTAGAAGCTTGAAGAAACTGGTCTTTGGGATAGAGATTTTGTATCCATTCAGAAAGACTGGGCCAATCTCAATGCTTAAAATTGTGATCTAACATCAAAAATGTTGTGTCCAGAGGACAGTTAGGCCTTGTACCCGCCCCATATTCCTTGGGCGGGAAAATACTATAATGTGATTGGTTGGTAGCCTGGCATATATATAGCTGCCAGGCACGGCCATGTTGTCTTTTGCTTATTCTGTTACCGTTACTCATTGTTAATAAACAACCGTTACTCACCACAAGTGTGCAGTCCTTCATTCAGTAAGGATATAACATCTGGCAACGAGGAAATGAACATCAGAGAAAGTTAATCAATGGAAACAAAACCACCAAACTTTCCCTCCTACGCGGGCCACCGGAGCGCCCTCCATCGCCCATGCCGCCACTGCACCGCTACCGAGCTCCTCAGCCACTCGGCAGCCGAGGGAAACCCCTCTGGGTCTTCCACACCACCCGCACACCAAAGGAAATCCTCTGTGCCTTCGCTGCTGAGCTCTCCCACCTGCTTGGTGGCCACCAGCCTCTCTCTCCCACTGCGCCACCGAGGGGACCGCCGCCAGGGCTGCTGCTGCGCTGCCGAGCGGATCAGCTGCTGGGCAGCCGAAGAAACTTTTCCTGGGTCTTCCCCACCGCCCACGCTGCTGCTCCACAAAGGGAAACCTCGGTCTTCGCCGCCGAGCTCTCCCAGCTGCTCGGCGGCCATCAGCCTTCTCTTTGACATCATCAAAAAGCACAACAAAGAATGTTCTTTCTGCGCCAACTCAGGAAGCTTAAACTGTCCAAGGAGCTGCTGATACAGTTCAACAGAGGAATCATTGAGTCTGTCATCTGCACCTCTATAACTGTCTGGTTTGGTGCTGCAACCCAACAAGATCGACACAGACTTCAGATAATCAGAACTGCAGTAAAAACAATTGCTGCCAATCTGCCTTCCATTAAGGACCTGTATACTGCAAGAGTCAAAAAGAGGGCCATGAAAATATTTACTGACCCCTCACATCCTGGATATAAACTGTTTCAACTCCTACCCTCAAAACATCGCTACAAAGCACTGCACACCAAGACAGCTAGACACAAGAACAGTTTTTCCCCGAATGCCATCATTCTGCTAAACAAATAATTCCCTCAATGCTGTCAAATTATTACTAAGTTTTCACTACAATTACTACTAGTTTTTTTATCACTCATTTCCTCCCACTTATGATTGCATGACTGTAACTTGTTGCTTGAATCCTTAAGATTTTTATTAATATTGATTGTTTCTTCATTGTTTATTTGACTCCGATGACAATCATTAAGTGTTGTACCTCATGATTCTTGAGAAATATATATTTTCTTTTATGTACACTGAGAGCATATGCACCAAAGACAAATTCCTTGTGTGTCTAATAACATTTGGCCAATAAAGAATTCTATCCTATCCTATCCTATTCATAAACAAAGAGACTCCAAATAAGCAACACAATTAGGCAAGTCAAAGGTGACAAATTTAACTCAGACAAGGTTTGTATTTTCTCCTTTGCCTGTAGAGTCAGCCATGACCTCTACATGACCCCATGGGAATCTGGCAACAGCCATTAAAATATTGAAGGACATATTCTGGCACAGGAACAATCACAAAGCCCCTCAGAATGTATAAGAATGTACCTTCCCTCCTGCAGCCTGTTTCCATTTTATTTCCAGCATCTTTCTCCAGCTTGGAACTAGATCAGATTTTTCTTCCAACAAATGATTCCCAGCTTAAATGATGCTTAATATTTACAAAAAGATGTATCTGGTACATCAGTTTCAGGTCACAATTCAAAGTGTCAGTTATGACCTATAATGCCCTTCATGGCATCGGACTAGAATATCTCTGGGACCAACTTCTGCCGCACTAATCCCAGCAACCGGTTAGGTCCCACAGAGTGGGCCTTCTCTGGGTCCCGTCGATGAAACAATGTCATCTGGCGGGACCCAGGGGAAGAGCCTTATCTGTGGCGGCCCTGACCCTCTGGAATCAACTCCCCCCGGAGATTAGGACCACCCCCACCCTCCTCGCCTTTCGCAAACTCCTTAAAAACCACCTCTGCCATCAGGCATGGGGAAATTGATTCCCCCGGGCTGTTCCTGTTTCATGCATGGTTTTTGTCTGGGATGCATGACTGTTTTTATATTAAGGGTTTGAAATTGGTTTTTAGTTATTAGATTTGTACTGTGTTTTTTGTTGTGAGCCGCCCCGAGTCTCCGGAGAGGGGCGGCATACAAATCTAATAAATAAATAAATAAATAAATAAATAAATAAATAAATAAATAAATAAATAAATAAATAAATAAATAAACAAACAAACAAACAAACAAACAAACAAACAAACAAACAAACAAACAAACAAACAAACAAACAAATAAATAAATAAATAAATAAACAAACAAACAAACAAACAAACAAACAAACAAACAAACAAACAAACAAACAAACATTTTTTTTTATATGGACCTTAGTCAGACATCAGTTATTTGCTTAACGACCATGGTAAAATTGTTGTAAAATCAGCTTCTGTCATGTGATAGCTCACTTAATGACCATACAGTATAGCAACATAAATTCCTATCCAAATCAAGCTCATAAATTCAGGACTACTTGTAGTCAGTCACCTGGGTTAGAAATCATTTCTACAGAAAAGAGAGGAAAGCATGTTGATAGACAGTAGTTAAGTACTGTATATTGTAAAAAGAAATGAGACACATGGAACAACAGATTATTTGTAAAATTTTATTATCTTTAGAAGTGACTGCATTAAATTCTCTGATGTCTGAACAATGGAGTCATTCTTGCTGCTTGTTAAAAGTAATTCAGGTGCATTAGAGATCAAGAAATAAGTAAACTTTTGAAGTATTTTAAAATCAGAACTTTCTGTCTCAAGGATCTTTATTAAAACAATTATTCCCATTATCTTACATTTGTATGTGTGCGTGCATGTGTTTATATGCATGTACTTCATTAGGAACTTAAAAATAAGGCAGATACGCCATTGAATACATGATATGTTCCCATCTTGAATCTAAGAATATATGTATAGGTCAGGGGTAAAATTGAAAATATTTCCCTACCGGTTCCATGGGTGTGGGTTGGGTGGTTGTGGCAGGAGAAGGATACTGTAAAATCACCATTGCCACCCCACTCCAGGGAAAGAATATAGCAAAATCTCCATTCCCACCCCACTTTGGGGCCTGCCAGAGGTGGTATTTGCTGGTTCTCTAAACTACTCAAAATTTCCACTCCAGAACTTGCCAGAATTTCACTCCTGGTATAGGTGTGGAAAGGAATAGCAACACTGCCCCTGTCCTAAATTTCTTCATGCTGTATTTCTGATGTTTGGATGAGTTTACAGTGGTTAAAAGGTACTTTGTTTTCCTTCTATTTCCAATACTGCCCTGTTCTACCATGTAGTAATCACTAAATAACCCGTGATTCATTAAGTTATTCTTTCAGAGATGTATCCTTATTGAAACAAACAAGCAGATTGCTATTGCTATTGTTTTGGTTTTTAAATGTTTGTCACATAACAAGGGACACTTTTGATGGCTGATTTATGGTTGATCTGCCATCATTTAAGAATACTCTTAATGTTTTCATTTCTTTTTCCTCAACCTAAAGGGCATACAGCTGATTATGTTGGAATACCTATTTCTCCAGATAAATTGGTATATCCTCCTGATCCTTTGTCCTTCATCTTTATGTACAGTGAGAGTAAAGCATGACTGTATTGGGAACTGTGCTTGCTGAAGAGGGACATCTTCAGATTCTGAAAAATTGAATTTAATTCTTGGAATCATGACGGTATCATTTTTGAATGCACCAATTCTTATGAGATGATCCACTGCAAAGCCTTAGAAGATTAAAATGATGGAAGATCCCATCATTAATTCCATTTTATGTGGTGACAATCCAAGGAGTTCAACTGAATCAAGGAAAATGGGTGGTGTTAGCACCTTCAGTGTCAGCACTGAAAGAACAATATACTTTCATCACTCCATTGAAGAGTCTAATGCAAGTGGAGTTGATTTTTCTCATACTTCATTGAGGGCAACCAAAATAGAGTTCTGCAGGATTGTCAAATGCTGGGTAGATGAAAACTATATAAATATTTCCAGAGTTCTTGTTGGCAGAAACATATCTTTGGATAATTCTATATCATCATTTTGATTTTTCTGAATTTTGTCTTTTCCAACACTAATAGGATCTCAGAATATCTTCCTTCTCCCTCACTTAATTGCATGTTTCTTTTCAATGGAAAGGTGAGAAAGATTTTTCATAGGTATTATTTTTAATGCTTTATTAAAATAATGCATCAGCATTATTTCCTCTTTTCTAGCTGGTAGAAACTGACAAAAATTGCAACAGAAAATGGTTAAAATTCTCCCAAAAGTCTCATTCTTCCTATGTATAATACAAAGATTCCAGACTATGGCTTCAAAGCTCTCACTCTTAATCATAGGGTTCTCATCCAAGACAATAAGCCTTGCAATGTCAGAGCACATTTGCAGTGTGTGTGTGTGTGTGTGTGTGTTGATGTTACAAAGAACATTTCCATTCACTTTGAGGGATAACCTAAATATTGAATGGGCTGCACTACAACCAGGCATCAATGTTGCTGAGATACCAGATGATGCTACAGCATTGTGGAATATATCCATTCTCAATTCTACACTGCCTTGAAGATCTATGATGTAAATTTGAATGACTTTGGCTTGCTGATTGGGGTCTGGCATTAAATGTCCAATGCAACAATGGATTTGTCCTTGAATAACCATGGAAGGGTTCCATCCATTCCTCATTTGAAAGACTTATTTGGCATCAAAGGATATCATTTGGAATGACGGCGCTGGACTTACCCGGCAGGCAGGCTTTGCTGGAGGGACCGGGAGACACCGGACCCCCATGGCGGCCGCCATTTTGGATCCCGAGTGAAGTCTCGCGAGGCGAGACTTCGCTCGGGATTTCGGGCCTGTTTGGCCCGGCTGCTGATTGGTCCGGGTGGGGCCTGCTTGCCCTATGTAAGGGCGAGCAGGCCCGAGGCTCAGCCTTCTCGCCCGGACAGCAGCCTCGAGCAGACACATGGCTGTCTGCTCGTGGAATCCTTCGGCAGCCGCGTGGGCGGCCACTGCTTGTGGAAGCCTCGTCGGAGGCTTGAGGAGGCTGCAGCTTAACCCTTCCGAGGCCTGCGGTCTTCTCCTCTTCAGGCTAGGCTGGAGTCCGGCGTGAGCCCCCCCCGCTTCGTAAAAGGCGGCCGCGTGTTGCGGCCGCCATCTTGAGAGCCTCATCGGAGGCTCGTGGAGCGGTACGGGGCTTCGGGTCCGGCGGGGAGGCTGGGCCTGTGCCGTTTTGGCTGTTGGCCCCTCTATTTCGTCCGGGGGGGATCGTTCCGGTCGCCCCCTCGGGAACGGGGGGATCGGGCGGAGGGCTCGCGTGTGCGCCTCCCCCCCCGGTTCATGGCTCCTGTTCAGAGGGCAGTTAGGCCCTTGGCGGCAGCTTCCTGCTGCTGCGCTGCCTGTTTGGGCAGAGGCCATTTGCTGCCCTCTTTTGGGGCCGGGCAGCCCCGGTTTCATTATTGTTAAAATAAGAACCATGGTGTAAAACAAAACATACATAATAATAATACTGATATTTATAGTTAATATTATTTAATTATTTATATAGAAACACTGAAGTCAGGAGAAGACCTATTGGTCCCTCTGGTCTGCCCTTATAATATTTACTGTATTTTATCTCAGGATGGCTATATGTTTATCCCAAACATGTTTAAATTCTGTTACTGTGGATTTATATACCAAGTCTGCTGGAAGTTTGTTCCAAGGATCTACTACTCTTTCAGTAAAGTCGTAGTCAAACCAGTAAAACAGTTATAGTCAAACATTAATTATTTAAATATTTGGTTGCCCCATGGTAGCTGTGCCTGGGAAGGTGATGAGGCCCTCGGCCAGGGTAGCCAGGAAGGCCCCCCCCCCGTGGGTCCTGCTGGGGGGGGGGACTACGGTTGGTGGCCACCCGGTCCTAGTTCTTGGGGGTTTTCGGGGGGGCACCTGTAACCAGGTTTGGCCCCCCCGCCGGCTCCTACTGCGGGGGCACGGGCCCCTGGGGCAGTTTTTTGCTATGGCCTGGTGTGTCAGGGGCGGGGGGTTCGGACCCCGCCAACGCAGGCCGTAGTGCCTCCGCCCCTTTTGAAGGCTTACCCGTCGGGACCAGGGGTATTAGGTACGGGGGCCACCACAGTGTGGGACCCGTTCGCTGCATGTCAGGGCTTTGCTGCAAGGGGGCTTGTTTTCGCCCCCTTTTGTAGGTACAGCCGTGCGTGCGGGAGGGCAAGGTGCCCATGCCGCTTCGGTGTGCCCCTGCCCCTAAAATGGGACGGTTAAGAGGGGAGGGGGTCCAGGGAACAAACCCCACCTACTGGAGGAAAATGGGCCCAGCCCAAGTATGTAAGCACGCTCGAGGGTTGGTTGAGGGACTACCACCCTTGCTCGAGAGCGGCTGCTCTCTTGCTAGGTTTCTCACAGGGATTCAGGATCCCTTGCAGGGGAGGGGTCCCTTTTAGGGGTGGTCCCCTGAAAGGCAAGGGGTGAATTTAGGTTGATTCACCACTAGTCTTTTCCTAAAGGGGAGTCAGTGAATGATTTCATTCCTGACGAACTTTGTTCGGTGCAGTACGCATCATTTGATGCGGCCGTGCCATGGTTAGGAAGTGTGGGGTTGGAGCCCTTATGGGAAAATGCGACATTGAGTCGGCATTCCGGCTCCTCCCCATACACCCAGACGGATTCGGGCTTCTGGGCTTCCATTGCGAAGGTGGGTTTTTTGTGGACAGGGCACTGCCAATGGGCTGCTCTGTCTCATGCTCTCTTTTTGAGAGTTTTAGCACCTTCTTGGAGTGGTCGCTCAGGAGGCGCAGCGGTCTGGGATCGGTCGTTCACTACCTTGATGGATTCTTGTTGGCGGGGCCTGCGCGTTCAGAGCAATGCTTTGCTCTAATGCTGGTCTTCGAAGCCCATTGCGCTCTGTTGAGGGGGCCTTTAGCCTCTGAGGGGACCGAGGGCCCCGCCACCAGGATTACCTTTCTCGGTATTGAATTGGACTCGGAGGTGCAATCTTCCAGATTGCCCCTAGAGAAGTTGCTTAGGATCAGAAGAAAGCTCGATGAGGTGCTGGGCTGCCGGAAGGTTACCCTACGGCAGCTTCAGGAATTGGCAGGCATTCTTAATTTTGCCTGTCGGGTGGTTGTTCCTGGTAGGGTTTTTTCCAGGAGGTTGTAAGACACAATGGAGGGGCTCCGTCTGCCCCATCATCGTACCCGCCTTTGCGCTGGGGTCAGGGCTGACCTCGGCGTGTGGCGGGATTTCTTGGTTAGGTTTAATGGTTTGTCTTTCTGGAGGCACGAGCTTCTTTTGGAAGCTGAGTTGCAGCTCTGCTCTGATGCCGCGGGGACTTGTGGTTTCGGGGTAGTGTTAGGTGACCAGTGGTGCTGGTCGGCATGGCCTCCGGAATGGAGTGCCTCTTCGTTGGTTAAGGACCTTACGTTCTTAGAGCTCTTCCCCTTAATAGTGGCCTTAGAGCTTTGGGGGGAGCAGTTTAGGGACAAGTCCGTGCACTTTTGGTGTGACAACCTAGCGGTTGTCGATGTGGTGAATGCCCTGTCCTCTAAGAGCGACAGGGTCATGCGGCTTGTCCGTCATTTTGTGCACAGGTCCTTGTCCCTAAACGCATTGTTTTTGGCTAGGCATGTCCCCGGGGTGGATAACGGGGTCGCTGATGCCTTGTCCCGTGGTCAGTTGTCCAGGTTTTGGACCCTGACCTCGTGGGCCCGGGAGTCGCCAGAGGCGTTCCCCGGCCACCTTTGGAGTCTGGGGAGGCTCCCGGGCGTAGGAGAGTAAAGGTCTGCTGGGCTATGGCCCTCTCTGTGGTGCCTGGCACTCTGGGGGATTCACAGCAGACAGGTGCAGAGTTCGGGGAGTTCAGGCAGGATACGGGTTACCCCTATAGCTGGCCTGCCCCAGTTGTATACCTGGCCATATTTGTGTCCAGTTTAGGCAGTGTGGCCTTTCAGTTAGGACTTTGAGGTCCAGGTGGCCGGCCTCGCCTTTTGTCTAAGGCGGGGGCTGGTTTGTGGATTTATGGTGAGTTCCGCATAGTGAAGATGCGGGACGGCTGGCCAGGGCCTTATCGCTGGTTGCTAGGTCCTTTTGGCCTTCCATCTCATTGCCTTAGTCGGGCGGGTTTTGGAGTACAGGGTTTGGCTAGGCCAAGCGTGGATCCCGCCGCTTGTGGGAACGCTCGTTCCGCAGTGGCGCCGCCTCTAGTGCGGTGATGGCATTCTCGATACTGAGGATTCGGGGATGCCGACCGCTGGCGGTCGACGGCCTGTTTTAGGCTACGAACGGCCAGTTGAGGGTCCGGGGTAAGATCTTAGGCCAGGGCTCCCTTTGGTCCCCTTCTATTCAACCCCGCCAGGATGGACCGACGGTGTTGCTTTGGGTCATGAGCGCTCCGGGACCACTCAGCAACACGGTGCCGTCGGGGGTGGGGACCCTGCCATCGTGGCGGCTGGGTCCTTGTTGTCTGGCGGGGGAGACGGGGTGTGCGGTAGGACGGGCGTTTCTACCGCTATGCTGGGTGGGCGGCATCCCATTGCTGCGCCCAGATTGGTCCTGGGAGGGCGGCATCCCATTGCTGTGCCCAGGTGGTGCTGGGAGGGCGGCATCCCATTGCTGCGCCCAGTTGGTCCTGGGAGGGCGGCATCCCATTGCTGCGCCCAGTTGGTCCTGGGAGGGCGGCATCCCATTGCTGCGCCCAGTTGGTCCTGGGAGGGCGGCATCCCATTGCTGCGCCCAGTTGGTCCTGGGAGGGCGGCATCCCATTGCTGCGCCCAGGAGGTGCTGGGAGGGCGGCATCCCGTTGCTGCGCCCAGATTGGTTCTGGGAGGGCGGCATCCCATTGCTGCGCCCAGGTGGTGCTGGGAGGGCGGCATCCCATTGCTGCGCCCAGTTGGTGCTGGGGCAGCATTCCATTGCTGCGCCTGGATGTGTGCTGGGAGGGCGGCATCCCATTGCTGCGCCCAGTTGGTGCCAGGGGCGGCATTTCATTGCTGCGCCTGGATGTGTGCTGGGAGGGCGGCATCCCATTGCTGCGCCCAGGTGGTGCTGGGAGGGCGGCATCCTGTTGCTGCACCCAGGTGGTGCTGGGAGGGCGGCATACCATTGCTGCGCCCAGGCGGTGCTGGGCGGGTGGTCACATGGCTACGCCCAGTTGTTCGGGGAGGGCGGCATCCCATTGCTGCGCCCCGGTCGCTGGTCTTGCTCTTGGGGGCAAGGACCGGTACGGCTTGGGGGTCGGTTGGGGACCCGCCAGGCTTGCGGAAGCCTGCGGTGGCTTCACGCTGTGTGGCCCGCCACGTATGTGGTGCAGTCTTTGATCCCCTGGGGATCTTTGTGGGTCGCCCTTTCCCTTAGGGCCATTCACCGGGTCAGGTGTAGAGGCAGTAAGGCCCTGGGAAGGGTAGTCAGGGAATTTAGGTGGGGTTGTAGTGGCCCATCCCCTCATCACTGTAGATCGGCCGTGGCTTTACCGGGCCGATGGCGTTCACCTGTCAGTACAGGGGAATGCCATTTTCTTACAGGACCTGCAGCGGTCTCTGCGTGAGCTGGCGCAGCTAGAGGGGGGAGTCGGGGCGCCAAGATAGAGATCTGACCCCTGCTCCGTGGCAGGTTAGGGGCGGAAAAATTGGGGGGTGGTTTAGCAACCGCGCGTTCTCCCTTGGGCATCTTTGGGGATGATTGACAGGTTCTCTGCAAGCTCATGGAGGGAGCGACTGCCTGAGCGGCTGGGGGGAACCTGTCTTTGGGTCCTGCACCTTTAAATTCCCGGATTCGGGTTAGCCGGTGGGACCCCCCTCATGCAAAGCATGGCAGGGTCACAGGTGATGGAGTGGTCCCTCACCTGGACTTGCATCGAGATACGCCCATGAGTTGCCCAGGAAGTTTTGCCCTAACGTCATTTCCGCCCCGGAAGTGTTTGTTTGACCCTGCAGGTCCATTTCCGGGTCATAGTTGATTATGCTAATATATGCAAATTTAATGAATAAATTATGCAAATTTATGTTAATAAAAATGACCCAGTTTAAATCCAGCTCTTGTGTCAGTGTCGTTACTCCGTCTCTCCAGCAAAAGGCAGTTGCATCATCTGATGTTCTTCCTGAACTTGTTTGCAATAGGTTCATCATTGCTATATAGATTTTAGAGTTTATTAGGTAGGGGTTTCTAATTACGTATAATGAGCTTTCCCCCTATATATAGTGGAAAAAAATGGTGGTTTCTCAGGAAATAAGAATGCAAGATGGTGAGGACAGGTTGTGGCCTTGGCACCCACATCAGCAGAAACATTACATTATGTCTGGAGATTCTCAACCATTCAGCTCATAGTTGTCCTAAAGGTGCTTTTTCAAGAGGCAACTGGACTTTCTTGTTTTTCTTTGAAGAAGCTTCTTGGATGTTAAACATCTTCAAAGAAATTAAGAAAGTCTAGTTGTCTCTTGAAAAAGCACCTTTATGACAGGATTACATTATAAAGTTCTGGAATTACTTTTATGATTGGTTTAAAAGAAGAAATAAAAGCTCACATTAAAATACTACAATAGCAATACCTTTTTTCCCTTTTTTGATATAATATATTAAATATGATACATATACAGTGATTCTTAGAATAAAATTTGTATGAAGTTAAATTAATTAAGTAAGAGTGTATGAAAGCGGCTAAGAAAATAATAACAATAAAAAAAGATATTGATAACCAAAAGAAATAACAGTATATACCGATTGTATTTTTCACCAGAAATAGCGCCGGTCGACTTACCGGCTGGCAGCCTTTGCCGGAAGGACCGGGCAGACACCGGACTCCCTCATGGCGGCCGCCATCTTGTTTTCGGCCGAAATCTCGCGAGATGAGATTTCGGCCGAAAATCAGGCCCACGAGGCCTGACGTTGCTGCCGGTCAGGGGCGGGGCTTGCTGGCCCTATTTAAGGGCCTGCAGGCCCTGGGCCAAGCCTTTTCGCTGGGACCGGCAGCTGGAGCAGACATTCATTTGTTTTTGCTCCTGGCAGCCATTTTGTGGTGGCCTCGTGTTGCGGCCGCCATTTTGAATCCGGCGAAGAGGCCTTTCTTCAAGGCCCAGCGGTGCCTGAGGACTTCAGAGCGAGCTTGCAGCGGCAGCGCTGGTGTCCTGGTCCCCCTCGGGCCTGAGGGGGAGTGGTGATTCGCTCCCGGCTGGGAGGGTGGTCTGGTTGGGCCTTGCCCAGGGTTCAGGGGTTTCTTGGCCTTGGGGTCCTCAAGGGTTCCTGGGGTAAGGGGCCCTGTTGCTGCTCCAAGGGGGGTTCTCTTGTCTTTAATCCCCCAGGGTGGTTTTTCCTGGCAAGGTTTGGGCCTTGCTACAGGGGTTTTTTGAGAAGAAGGGGTTTTTTTCCTCACTGCTAATTTCTCAAAGGTGGCATGGCCCCAAAGAAGAGGCAAGCCAGGGCCCCTGTTGTCCAGCCTGCGGCTACGCGCCCTAGGAGGGCCCTTAGGCCTTCTGCCCGGGCTCGGGCAAGTATGGAGGGGGCCCCTGGGGTGGTACCCGCGGAGGGGGCGGTGGGTCCTTTACCTACAGCCCCTCACTCGGATGTTTCTCCTGCCCTTTCTTGGGATAGGGTGTTGGAGAGGCTCGATGAGCTCGAGCACTGGCGGAGCGGCTCGGGCCCTTGGGAGGCCCTCGAGCAGGTACCAGCGGCGTTGGGAGGAGCTCCATCGGCAGCCCAGGCCGGACAGACGGCCCATACCGGGCAGAGGGCCCATACCGGGCAGGTGGCCCAGTCGGGGCACTTGACGGCTTTTCCGGGCCCCGCGGTGGTGGGGCCCCCTTGGATGTCTTCAACCCCATACGGGGCAGGTGAGGTTGCACCACACAATACACATTCTTCATTTCTCCCCCTGGCGGGTGCGAGTTTTCCCCCGACGGGGCTGGGGAACGGGGTTAGCTTTGGGGGCCCCCAGGTGGGCGCATGCAGGCAGGTCTGGTCACCACCGGCCCCGTTGGCGGGGGCGCCTGCGCCTGGCGCGGCACTGCCGCTCGGGCCGGTGGTGGTTGGGGTGCCCGGGGTGCCCGGGGTGGGGGGTTGGACCCCTACAGCTCCTGCTGTTATGCCCCCGCTTCCATTGATGGCCTATCCCCAGGGGTTCGGGGTGCTATGGCCGGGGGCCACCACGGTGTGGGACCCGTTCGCCAGTATTAAGGCGGGGGCCATTCCGTGTGGTCTGCCGGCCACCCCGTTAGGGTACCACCTCCACCCGTCCGTGAAGGAGGCCATTTGGAGGGGGGAGTAGGTGGACCTTTTTTCATTGCTCAATCGGGAGGTACCTAAGCAAGAGAAAGACGTAGTCCCTGGGGAAAAGCCCAAGAAAACAAAAGTCACCAAATGCTTCAGCTCCTGGCTGTACGCTTTTCTGACATATGCATCAGTGGTGATTCAGAGGCAGCCAGCCATGGCCTCGGCGATGCTTAAGTATATTGATTTGATCGCCAGGGCTAATTTTGAATACAAAGGCACCATATGGCGCATTATGATAAAGGGTTTAGGATGAGGATGGCTATAGAGCCCAACCTGCCATGGGATATGGTGGTACCGGACCTGTGGTTCCGGGCCACGCATATGTCTGGCAAGGAGGGGTGTGAGCGGACCGACAGCGGTCATTTCATGGAGGAGGAGCCTGCGGTGGCCACGCCGGCCAAGGTGACTCCTGGGTCAGCTGGTAAGGGGGCCTCACCCGCCTGTCATGAATTTGCTGCGAAAGGGGCGTGTTTTCGTCCCTTTTGCAAATATAAGCATGCCTGCGGGAATTGTGGGGGGCCCCATGCATCTGCTGTCTGCCCCCGCCCCAAGAAGGGGGCGGAAAAGAAGGGTGGGGGTCCAGGAAAGCCTCCCGCATCAGCTGGGGGAAAAGGGGCCCAGCCCAATTAATGTCACCGTGCTTGAGGGTTGGTTGGTTGACTACCACCCTCGCTCGAGAGCGGCTGCTCTCTTGCTAGGTTTTTCCAAGGGATTTAGGATCCCTTATGTGGGGGTCAGGAAGGCTTTCATGTCTGACAACCTTAGATCGGTTGTCGGACATGAGGACATTGTTAGGGCCAAGATTGGGAAGGAGGTTGCCGAAGGCAAGGTCCTTGGGCCTTTCCCGGAACCGCCCTTTCCGAATCTTAGGGTGTCCCCTCTGGGGGTGGTCCCCAAAAAGGCGAGTGGTGAATTTAGGTTGATTCACCACTTGTCTTTTCCTAAAGGGGAGTCAGTGAATGATTTCATTCCTGACAAATTGTGTTCGGTGCGGTACGCATCCTTTGATGCGGCCGTGTCCATGGTTAGGAAGTGTGGGGTTGGAGCCCTTATGGGTAAGTGCGACATTAAGTCGGCATTCCGGCTCCTCCCCATACACCCGGACGACTTCGAGCTCCTGGGCTTCCATTTCGAAGGTGGTTTTTATGTAGACAGGGCATTGCCAATGGGCTGCTCTGTCTCATGCTCTCTTTTCGAGAGTTTTAGCACCTTCTTGGAGTGGGTGCTCAGGAGGCGTAGTGGCCTGGGCTTGGTCGTTCACTACCTTGATGATTTCCTCATGGCAGGGCCTGCGCAATCGGTGCAATGTTTTGCGCTGATGCGGGACTTCAAAGCCCTTTGTGCTCAGCTAGGGGTGCCTTTAGCCTCTGAGAAGACCGAAGGCCCTGCCACCAGGATTACCTTCCTCGGTATTGAATTGGACTCAGAGGAGCAATCTTCTAGATTGCCCCTGGACAAGTTGGTAAAAATCAGGTGCAAGCTGGAGGCGGTCCTGGGCTGCAGGAAGGTGACTCTTCGGCAGCTCCAGGAACTGGCCGGGATCCTTAATTTTGCCTGTCGGGTAGTAGTGCCGGGAAGGGCCTTTTCCAGACGGTTGTATGATGCGATGAAGGGGCTGCGTTTGCCCCATCATCGTACCCGCTTATGCGCAGGAGTCAGGGCTGACCTCTGCGTGTGGCGGGAGTTTTGGGAACACTTTAATGGTTTGTCTTTTTGGAGGCATGAGCTTCTTTTGGAAGCTGAATTGCAGCTTTGCTCGGATGCTGCGGGGACTTGTGGTTTTGGGGTAGTGCTAGGTGACCAGTGGTGCTGGTCGGTGTGGCCTCCGGAATGGAGTGCCTCTTCTCTGGTTAAGGACCTGACTTTTTTAGAGCTCTTCCCCTTGATAGTGGCCTTAGAGCTTTGGGGGGAGCAGTTTAGGAACAAGACTGTGCACTTTTGGTGTGACAACCTAGCGGTTGTCCATGTTGTTAATGCCCTGTCCTCTAAGAGTGACAGGGTCATGCGGCATGTCCGCCATTTTGTGCACAAGTCCTTGTCCCTAAACGCCTTGTTTTTGGCCAGACATGTCCCCGGGCTGGATAACGGTGTGGCTGACGCCTTGTCCCGTGGTCAGTTGTCCAGGTTTCGGACCCTGGCCCTGTGGGCACGGGAGTCGCCAGAGGTGTTCCCAGTCCACCTTTGGAGCCTGGGCGGGCTCCCGAGCATTGGAGAGACGAGGCCTCCAGGGCAATCGCCCTTTCGGTAGCACCGGGCACCCTGCGGGAATACCAGAGTGCAGGTAAGGAGTTTGGGGATTTCAGGCAGGGTAGGGGTTACCCCCATAGTTGGCCTGCCCCAGTTGAACACCTGGCGGAATTTTGTGTCCTGCTGAGGCAGCGTGGCCTTTCAGTCAGGACTATTAGGTCCAGGTTAGCCGGCCTCGCCTTTCTGTCCAAGGCGGGGGGTTTTAGTGATTTTTCTGGTGACTTCCGCATTCGGAAGATGCTGGAAGGCTGGTTGAGGGAGCGACAGGGGGTCCCTTCTGACACTCGTCAGGCCCTGACGATTCAGCAGCTGTCCTTGATTAATCAGGCCTTGGACAGTCTTTGTGCCTCTCTGTACGAGGCCCGTCTTTTTAGGGCAGCCACTTGTGTCATGTTTTTTGGGGCCCTTAGGGTCAGCGAGGCAATAGCCTCCTCGCAGGCTGACTTGTCGCTCCATGCCTTCCAGTTCACTGATCTGGCCTTTAGACAGGGGGGTGTCTCACTTTTGGTGAGACATTCCAAGACAGATCAGTTGCACAGAGGGGTTAAGATAGAACTTAGTGCAGCCACCGATCAGTCTGTATGCCCGGTGGCCGCTTTGCAGCAATTTTGCGCCTTAAGGGGGTCAGGGCAAGGGTACCTATTTAAGCATCAGGACGGTACCCCCCTGACCCGTTATCAATTCTGGGCTTTAGTGTCTAAGGCAATGGCTCAGGTGGGCATGGATCCCGCCGGATATGGAATGCATTCGTTCCGTATCGGCGCCGCCACTAGCACGGCGCTTTCTGGTTTCCTGGCCCATCGGATTCGGGAGATCGGCCGCTGGCGGTCGGCGGCATATTTGGGTTATGTTAGGCCCGCCGAGGATCCTAGGCAGGGCTTAGGCTAGTTAACCTCTCTGTGTGTGTCCTCTTTCAGGTCCCCATGCCAATCAGAAACCGACGGCGCTGCTGTGTGGCCACAGCATGGTATTTTGGGCCGGCCGCTCAGCAGCCAGAAGCGCCATCGGGACCCAGTTGTCATTGGGACATTGGGTCAATGTTGTTTGGATGGGCTGGAGAGGTATGCGGTGGGAGGGGCTCCTACCGACGTTGCTGGGGGGGCAGCATCTCAGGGCTGTACCCGGCGCTGCTGGGTGGGCGGCTACCCAGGGTCGCGCTCAGATGGGACTGGGTGGGCGGCAGCCCATAGCCGCACCCAGATGGCTGGTCTTGCACCTCGGTGGCAATGACCTATGCCTGCTTGGTGGTCTACCGTTGATCATCCAGGCGCGTGAAGACCTGCGGTGGCTTCGCACTGTGTGGCCAACCACGCAAGTGGTGTGGTCAGAGATCCTCCCAAGGATCGTATGGAGGGACGCCATTTCCCTTAGGGCCATTCACCGGGTCAGGCGTAGAGTGAATAAGGCCCTGGGCAAAACAGTTAGGGAATTAGGTGGGGTTGTAGTGGCCCATCCCCTCATCACTGTAGATTGGCCGTGGCTTTACCGGGCCGACGGCGTTCACCTGTCAGAACAGGGGAACGTCATTTTCTTACAGGACCTGCAGCGGTCTCTGCGTGAGCTGGCGCAGATAGAGGGGAGAGTCGGGGGGCCAAGATAGAGATCTGACCCCCGCTCCGTGGCAGGTTAGGGGCGGAAATCTGGGTGGTGGTTAGCAACTGTGCGTTCTCCCTTGGGCATCTTTGGGGATGATTGACAGGTTCTCTCCAAGCTCATGGTGGGGTGCTACCTGAGCAGTTGGGGGGAACCTGTCTTTGGGTCCCGCACATTGTAGGGGTGCGCCGGCGGGACTCCCCTCATGCGAGAGCATGGCAGGGTCTCAGGTGAGGGAGAGGTCCCTCACCTGGACTAGCATCGAGCTACGCCCATAGTTGCCCTGGAATGTTGATTTGCTACGTCATTTCCGCCCCGGAAGTATTTGTTTGACCCTGCAGGTCCACTGTTTGGGTCATAGTTAAGCATGTTGATTTATGCTAATTTATGCTAATTTATGCTAATTTAATTAAATAAATTATGCAAATTATTAATTGATAAAAATGACCCAAGTTTAAATCCAGCTCTTGTGTCCGTGTCGTTACTCCGTCTCTTCGGCAATAGAGCCGGTCGACTTACCAGCTGGCAGCCTTTGCCGGAGGGACCGGGTAGACACCGGACTCCCTCATGGCGGCCGCCATCTTGTTTTCGGCCGAAATCTCGCGAGATGAGATTTCGGCCGAAAATCAGGCCCACGAGGCCTGACGTTGCTGCCGGTCAGGGGCGGGGCTTGCTGGCCCTATTTAAGGGCCTGCAGGCCCTGGGCCAAGCCTTTTCGCTGGGACCGGCAGCTGGAGCAGACACCCGCCCGCCCTCCACTATTTTGCAGTGTGCTATTATTGGGTCGCCCCTAGGGGGGCCGAATGGGAATTTTTTGCGGCTTTGCCCATTAGGCATGGCCGTTTTTTCGCCCATTCCACACTGGGGAGATGGATGTGTGGTTAGGGGGTGCTTGCATTTAATAGGTTGATTGGCTTACCTTTGGTCATTTGGGTAGGCAGGTTAGGGGCGGAAATCTGGGTGGTGGTTAGCAACTGTGCGTTCTCCCTTGGGCATCTTTGGGGATGATTGACAGGTTCTCTCCAAGCTCATGGTGGGGTGCTACCTGAGCAGTTGGGGGGAACCTGTCTTTGGGTCCCGCACATTGAAGTCCCTGGGTAGGGGTGCGCCGGCGGGACTCCCCTCATGCGAGAGCATGGCAGTGTCTCAGGTGAGGGAGAGGTCCCTCACCTGGACTAGCATCGAGCTACGCCCATAGTTGCCCAGGAATGTTGATTTGCTACGTCATTTCTGCCCCGGAAGTATTTGTTTGACCCTGCAGGTCCACTGTTTGGGTCATAGTTAAGCATGTTGATTTATGCTAATTTATGCTAATTTATGCTAATTTAATTAAATAAATTATGCAAATTATTAATTAATAAAAATGACCCAAGTTTAAATCCAGCTCTTGTGTCCGTGTCGTTACTCCGTCTCTTCGGCAAATAATTTGATTTATTTTATTTATTATTTATTTTATTACTTAGATTTGTATGCCGCCCCTCTCCGAAGACTCGGGGCGGCTCACAACATGTAAAAACAAATCATAAGCAATCAGGCAAATTTAAAATATTTAAATATTTAAAAAAACCCATATGCTAACAGTCACACACAGAGACATACCATGCATAAATTAAACGTGCCCAGGGGGAGATGTTTCAGTTCCCCCATGCCTGACGGCAAAGGTGGGTTTTAAGGAGTTTACGGAAGGCAGGAAGAGTAGGGGCAGTTCTAATCTCCGGGGGGAGTTGGTTCCAGAGGGCCGGGGCCGCCACAGAGAAGGCTTTTCCCCTGGGGCCCGCCAACCGACATTGTTTAGTTGACGGGACCCGGAGAAGGCCCACTCTGTGGGACCTAATCGGTCGCTGGGATTCGTGCGGCAGGAGGCGGTCTCGGAGATATTCTGGTCCGATGCCATGAAGGGCTTTAAAGGTCATAACCAACACTTTGAATTGTGACCGGAAATTGATCGGCAACCAATGCAGACTGCGGAGTGATGGTGAAACATGGGCATACCTAGGTAGGCCCATGACTGCTCTCGCAGCTGCATTTTGCACGATCTGAAGTTTCCGAACACTTTTCAAAGGTAGCCCCATGTAGAGAGCATTACAGTAGTCGAACCTCGAGGTGATGAGGGCATGAGTGACTGTGAGCAATGAGTCCCGGTCCAGATAGGGCCGCAACTGGTGCACCAGGCGAACCTGGGCAAACGCCCCCCTCGCCACAGCTGAGAGATGTTGTTCTAATGTGAGCTGTGGATCAAGGAGGACGCCCAAGTTGCGGACCCTCTCTGAGGGGGTCAATAATTCCCCCCCCAGGGTGATGGACGGACAGATGGGATTGTCCTTGAGAGGCAGAACCCACAGCCACTCCGTCTTATCCGGGTTGAGCTTGAGTCTGTTGACACCCATCCAGGCCCCAACAGCCTCCAGGCACCGGCACATCACTTCCACCGCTTCGTTGACTGGGCATGGGGTGGAGATGTAAAGCTGGGTATCATCCGCATATTGATGATACCTCACCCCATGTCCTTGGATGATCTCGCCCAGCGGTTTCATGTAGATGTTGAATAGCAGGGGGGAGAGGACCGACCCCTGAGGCACCCCACAAGGGAGAAACCTAGGAGTCGACCTCTGGCCCCCCACTAACACCGACTGCGACCGGCCAGAGAGGTAGGAGGAGAACCACTGAAGGACAGTGCCTCCCACTCCCAACCCCTCCAGCCGGTGCAGAAGGATACCATGGTCGATGGTATCGAAAGCCGCTGAGAGGTCAAGGAGCACCAGGACAGAGGATAAACCCCTGTCCCGGGCCCACCAGAGATCATCCATCAACGCGACCATAGCGGTTTCCGTGCTGTAACCGGCCCTTGATATCAGAGAAGACGGTTTATGTTTTTCCTCCTCACAAGAGAATGTAAATGATATATACTACATTGTTTGTTTATTGTTATAGTTAACATTGTTTATTGTATTTAAATAATTAATTAACTATTACTATTATTATTATTATTATTATTATTGTCTGTATGTGTTTTGTTTTGTTTTGTTTTGTTTTTTTCCCTTTTGTTACGTTTTGTAAATGTGTATATGTATATATATTTTAAATCAATAACTTTTTTCTAAAAAAAAGTTCTGCCTTGCTCTTTCTATGTTGAGGTCTTTTTGTTGAAGGCTGGTATTGTTGTGTTGAGGATCTCTTGAAGTAGTGTTTGCAACATATTCTGAAATTGATTTTCCATTTTCTCCTCCATTCTTTCTTGCCTCCACATTCTGCACCCTTTCTTTTGATTCTGGAAACATTCAGCCCTTTCATCTGTTCTTCATTTGTCCTTTTTTATACACATAACCCATCAAGCAAGCAATTTGAAATTAAATTGGGGAATTCGATTTACCTTGTATTTTTGTCTCCAATTTGGTACATCTTTGTTACATATCCAGCCATATACAGTATCTCACTTTCTCATTCTGTAGTCCTGGGGTTTCCAATTGTGTGAGAGAGTCTGAGTTTACAATTTTGGGGATAATAAGGCTACTATTGTTCTACGGAAACCTTTTGCTGTAAATATGGCATGTGACTGGCACATAATACCAGCAAAGAAGATGATGCAATAATATAGAATCTAGCTATGTTAAGTTACAGACTATGTGGATTAGAGGTGGTTTTCCCAGGTTCTGACCAGTTCTGGAGAACAGGTAGCAGAAATGTTGAGAGGTTCTGGAGAACCAGTAAATACCACCATTAACTGGTTCCACCCCCCATCTATTCTCTGCCTCTCGAGCTGAATGGGAGGAAATGGAGATTTTTGCAGCAACCTTCAACTGGAGTGGGGTGGGAATGAAGATTTTACAGTATCCTTCCCCTGCCATGCCCACCAAACCAAGCCCACCAAGCCACACCGTGCCCACCACACCATGCCCACAGAACTGGTAGTAAAAAATTTGAATCCACTACTGATGTGGAATGCCTTTCATCTAATTTTGGAACAGCTGTTTGGATGTTTTATAATCACTTAGACAAGATTGTCATCTTGCATTATAGGAGTAACTTTTAGAATGTACATAATCCCAGCTTTGGGAATTAGGCAGAAAATTAGTTCTTACAATGCTAGTGGACTATAAATAGAGAAAAACCATATATGAGTCCTTTTATATGCAGGTATTATATCACCTTTGCCACCATTTTTGGACTCTTTAAAAATTATTCAGTATTAATCCTAATTGATGGGGAATATTTGGGAATATTTACATTCACTTTTCAAAAAACATTACAGTTTTAATTTAATGGAATAGATCTAAAAGACTGTGAAGCATTCAATTAAATCATAACAGATTTGCATAACTAATAAATCTCGTTAAACAAATAAACTATCCAAATCATTTATTAACTTAATTTGGATACATCATTAGTGATTTCTGTAGGGGATGGCAAAAAAGGTCAAGATGATGGCTGTGATTAAGAAATTCACCCCAAAACTCAGCAGGAGACCAATGAACAATAAAAATGAACATTTATTGGATGCTTTTGCAAAAGAGCATGGAAGTAGAATTTAAAGATCTTCTACCAGGTGACATTCTGGTCTTAGTACATAGTAAAAATAGATTTAATCTTTATAGGCGACCAACAATTTTACTCCTCCCATTTCATTTTCCACTGCTGTCATTAGGTAACACTTTTGGCTTCATTATGAGATGACTTCCAGCATGGAAATTCCTAGAATTTCACATATAATTCTTACATCTGCACATTTCCTTTCCCTAATGTCAGAGTGTCCTAATCTCACACACTTTCTTTCTGTATATGTCAGCATTGATTATCTTGTTATTTCCTTTTTCTGTGAGAACAGAGAAGCAAAAAGAAAGCTAGCATGCTAAAAGTACATTTTGATTATATAAAATAATACATCATACAATATGGCTGCGCTCTTGCTCTTATTTTTACAAGAATAAGGTTCCATTACTCACACTCAGTCTTTGAGTTTCAATTCACTATTGTGAATGCCATTTGCTCATATATCACAAATACACTGATTCATCATGCTGATTTTGGTTCATCCCATAAACCTCCCTTTCCATATTTGTATAATCTAATCCAAAAGAACTTGCATTTTCTCTTGCCTCTTCATTTAGAATTCATTATTATGTTGCATAAAATATCATCTCACAATAGCTTTGTTTGTGTCCCAAGAACATTAGTAGCTGGCTTCTTCAAAATCCAAATCATGACTACTCTTGAAAAAGATCTACAGTATGTCTTTCCAACAAATAACTATACATATTTGAATTGCTGTTTTTGTATCTCTATAAAGCTGTAAATTGTCCATCAGTTTAAAATATCTTTTAATAATTTACCCCGTGTAGTCTTAATATTTTTCTCAGAATTCTATTTTTTGATATTATTCTATTCTAATCTGATATAAGATACAAATTTTCCATGGAAAAGTTCATTATCTGATTTTTAGGATTCTCGAACTCATCAGTATGTGTTTTTTTAATAGATAGATAGATAGATAGATAGATAGATAGATAGATAGATAGATAGATAGATAGATAGATAGATAGATAGATTAAAAAAATAGGCAACCCTGTCTTGAAGTTTCAGCATAGCATAGAATCAATTGACACAATGAATAAAGAGCAATATATTTGTCTGTGTGTCTGTGTGTCTGTCTGTCTGTCTCCAGTATATGTTGCTTTTTTATTCATTGTGTCAACTGATTCCTATGCTATACTGAAATCCTTCGAGACAGGGTTGCCTATTATTTTTATTAATTGAAAAAAATGAATGAATGAATGAATGAACGGATGAATGAATGAATGGCACAGAAGATTGCCTCCAAATGGCAACTATCCTAAATACGGTTTTTAATAAAGAAATTTAGGATAATAGATGAATGGAAGTGTGAATGGAGTATGGGCAAGTGTGAATGGAGTATATGAATTAGCACACTTCTACAGCTATCAACCAGGAAGGAAGTTAAATATTTAGAAACATCATTGAATACTGAATGCATTTTCAGCTCCTGAGTGCATTCTGAGCATTGATTTCAGGTGGATTTTAAATCAGATGGGTTTTAAAATATCTGATTTATTGCTTCCAATTAGCTGATTCAACATTTTTTACTTTCTGGTGAATGAAATATGTTGGGTGGGATTCAACCTTTGAAGTTATGTTTGTTTTAAAGCTTGTTCCTAAGAAAGCTGAGTGCATTCCCCCTGTGTAAGGAATGAACACAGAGGATTCAGAGTAAAAAATTTTAATGAGAGGGAGTGCAATTTATTTAAAAAACAAATACCTTCCATCTTTTTCAGACGGGATCATTAATTTAAATTGCTGAATAAAAACTAAATGCTATTTTCCTCAGCTTTGAATTTATTTACTACATCATTTTGAAACAGCAGAGAAGGCGGTTTGTAGGTTTCCTGTCAATTTACAGTTTCAAAAGCCCTGAAATCAGATGCAAATGAACATTTTAATTGTTCAGAAATAAATACAACTGGTACTAGTGGCAATATATTGAATCAAGATTACTATTAATTGGTCCCCACCTCCAGACCATATTTGGTGGATCTAATTTATCCATAAGATTGCAGTCTTGCAACTATCCATGTAGTTATGTTTATTTGATAGTATTTAGTATGCTTTGGCAGCAGAATTTGGTCCACTCAAATCCACCTTAAGCATACAGTTTACACTGCTGTGTATGGGCACACCCAGCAAAATATTAAAATCAAATTCTTTCAGGCTGCAAATTTCATTAGGTCTAAATGTGAGTGTCTGATATCCTGTCATCTTTCTTTAACACCTTTCCTTTTTTTAATTATTATTATTCTGGTATTTGATCTCCAGTGCAGCAGTCTACCAGGGAAGAAATATATGGCTCTTGCTCGGAGACTGAACTCTGTATTGAAAGCTCAGTTTTGAAGGTAGGCCAATAGCTTTAGGCTTTGGGTTGCCATTTATGGTGTAGAAATGGAAATTAATGACAATATACAGGGAATCTTTGCCTTGTAACAGTTCATTTGGTGACCATTCAACGTTGCAATGACACCGAAAGAAAATGACATTTTTCACACTTATGACCATTGCAGCATCCCCAAGGTCATGTGATCAAAATTCTGATGCTTGGCAAATGGCTCACATTTATGACAGCTGCAGTGTCCCAGAGTCATGTGATTTTCTTTTGTGACATTCTGATAAATAAAGTCAGCCTTGTTACTAACTTAACAACTGCAGTGATTCACTTAATAACTGAGGTAAGCAAGATTGTACAATTAGACAAAACTCATCTAACAAGTGTCTGCTGAGATATTCATGAACTGGGACAGCCATGTTAACAAAGTTAGCCAATGACGAGGCATAGCAACTAAGTCAGCCAATGGGATATAACCACATCTGAGTCTGTGCAGAGAATCGAAAATTAAAACTTAGGCTTAAGGCTGGGCATGGCTCAGTCCCCACTTTGCTCTCTGGTCCACTCTGTTCTCTTGTCCACTCTGTACTCCCAGCTCACTCTGTGCTTGTCTGCTCTGCTGAAATGAAACCAACTCTCCTGCTTGAGTTTACTTGAAGAAATAATCTACTTGTAGTATTGTATGTTCTGCTGGCTCCTGGAACGAGCCTTCAATTAAATGTACAAGTAGCAAAAACAGACACACACACACACAGGACAAGGCAACAATAGTTTCTTTATCCAAAGAAAAATAGAAGAAAAACCCTCTTTTGAATTCAAAGGGCTCACTTGTAAAAACAAACAACTTGAATGCAGTGAAATAACAAAAACAACAAACTTAAGTCCATTAACCAGTAGCTGAGATTTCGTCACAGCTATTCCTTTTCAGATGTAAACTCACTATGATTTATGGTCAGAGTCCTGAAATCCAAATACAAGCTCCTGGGAAAATCCGGAACGGCAATGCAAACTCCACAAGCACGATCAGATAATCTTCCACACTGCGAGGCCTGCACGCTGCCCATTTAACAGCAGCCCTAATTACTTGAACCCCACCCAACCACAGGTGGACTCTATTATCTCCTGTAATATCTGCGAAGCTGTTCTCTTCTATGCATAGCTCTACACATGCGTGGGTCTATTACAGCTTCCTCATCAGAGTCTATTGAAGATAAGGAGGAGGATGACTGGCTTCTTCCTGGGCTGCCTGCCAGGCCCCCCTCTGAAGGTCCCATCTCACAGACACTCCCTTCTTCAGAGGATAATTTGCTGGGCGAAGCTGTCGGCAGCAAAACAGGCCTGTGACATTTGGATGTTTCACCCACATCCACCCCCACTGTCCTTGGGGCAGGAGCTGGCCCAGAGCCAACCGCAACATGGTATATATATTTTACTATGTTTATAAAGAAGTTGATCAATCCAGCTGGGTCAGTTATCTGTGGATGCTATTGGAAACTGATTTTTCTGTAACAAACTCTGATAGTGTCTTGTTTATCAACCAAAATTTTGGGCTCAATTGTGGTTGCAAGTCAAGGAATACCTGTACAATCTAAGCCAATTCTTGCAATCTTAACAGGTATATTGATAGTTATATTTTACAGTTGTCTGCATTTATTGCTCTGATTTATAATTTGTTACTAGATCAAGGTTCCCCTAGAACTCAGGATCTATCTTAATATTGACCTCCCAGTGGTGGATGGGACTATGCAAGGTGCTGAAAAGGGTGATTCATATAGCTATCAGTTAAATTGGTATTTATTAAATTATATTCATATAATAAATGTTTCGGAGTCAATGAACAAGCTGATACTTCTTGAAGGGATCAATGAGCTAAAGCATTTGAGGACCTCTGTCTAGATTCTAAAAACATCTGTTTGTTGGCTTTATTCTACTCCAAAATAATCGTCTTCTCTATTGGTAAGGAAAAGGGTAGAATCCTGAGGAAAAACAGAATGGACCAAAAACTGAAAGAAGCATTCTGGTAACTAGAATCATCAGATTTCAATCAATTCTTGCCAATTCCTTTCAATTAATTTATCCAAAGCTCTGATCTTCTGATTAGTGAGGAAACTTCCCTGATTTTTTTTTTTAAGTGATTCCAGGAGGAGTGAACTGAAAGAAATTCGTCACTGCATAATTTTCTTTTTGCCCATGGTTCTCAAGGCCTGGTGTGCTGTGTCTGAACACAGTCAAAACATGTTTTAGAATGATTTTGAGCACTTTTTTTTCTTTCTGCAACTGACCGATAACCCAAGTTTTAAAATTCCTACGATAAACAAAATCCAGCAAATGCATGCAACACTCTGAAAATTAAGCATATTTAAGTTTAACAAGAAAATGAAATCGATTGTATGTAACGTTGCTTGGAACATGAGGAACATTTTTATTTCAGGAATTATTTTCTAAATTGGATTTATTCCTGGGGAAATGTTTCCCTATTCGAAGGCTCTACCTAAATTTATTGCAGTGTTACCAATTGAAAAAGCAAATCCTGGTCTCTTTGTTGTATAGTGAAGTAGTATTACCACAGTAGGCGTCATGCATCTGGACAATTGTACTTGCTTTCCTGGTTGTCATGGAAGAGCAATTTCACATTTTAACACATCTATCCTCACTGGGCTGACTGAAGTGAAGCTGGAACAGATAAAAATGTACAGTAAATAAAAGCCAAGTTAAAACTGTTTCACAATTGTTTACTTCTCATTGCTAGTTCAGTTTCAAATGGAAGAATCCTTTATTCTCTGGGACCACACATGAAAATATATAAAGGAAGAATCCTTCTTTCTTTGAAGAGCTTGAGCTAATAGCAGCAATTAAGGACAGTGCTAGAATACTTATTGAGTTATAGATACTTAATAAGCCCAGAGAAGTGTAAATAAGCAGACATTCAAACAATGCATGTTTAAAGCGAGGTAAAGGTCACTCTTAATTGAGCTCCATCTGAGAGATTGAATCACTTATACTGAATATCTCTTAAGCAGACAGGAAAGTCACCAGTAATATTAAGGACATAATACAATACCCGCAAAAAGCAGGGAGGAAATTCAATAGCAGAGGAATACAAAGGATGACAAATATGGAGGTAGACTTCCTTTTCTAAACTCCAAAGTGGGCACAAATAAACAGGGCATTCAGTATCACAATGAAAAGAAAAAGCGTAAATGAAAAGAGGCTTTTCTTCTTAAAGTTACATCTACAAGAACAAAATAAATGTAACTGAAATTAAAAAGAAAACACCACAGAAATATAAAATTGCCAAAATAAGTGTCAAGTCTGAGTCAAAATAGTGATCCTGTATACTCCAATTTAGCTGTTGTTAATGAGGATCAATTAAAGTATGTATTTGTAATCAGTACTCAGTGCTGTGGCCTGAGCTTTTAGAAACGACTGGTGCACGTTATGGGCATTAATCTAATTAGATAGTTCTATTTAAAAAAGTGGAATGACATTTTGGCATTTAAAAGCCTGAGTTAATTTTCTGCTGTGAGTAACCATTGACTAATTGGTATGGTGGGAGTGTTTTGAAAGCAGCTGTAATTCTACATGGAACACCATGGGAGATAAAACAGGGTTACTGTCATTGTCTCAAACCCACCCTCCAAAACCTAATAATTTTGGGTAATTTGTGGAAAAGACAGTTAGGATTACCCTTTTCACTGATAAAAGTATATTTCCCCCCATTTCATTTGCATTGGTAGAAAGGCCCGCATCTCTAATCATGAGTGCCATAACTGCATGTGATTTAACAACAGCGATCCATAGATGCAATTGTATAGCAGTATAGACTGATTGCTTAGCAACTGCACAGAGTTATGGTGATACTGCAGAAAGTTAGGACTCACCCTTCTCCTAAAAAATGAAATATTTTGAGAAATGTTAGGCAGAATATTATATTTCCCCTAAAAGAGAAATAAAAATCTTAAAGGGAGACAGAAACTGAGAGCCACAGTTCCCTGTCCCCAAGCAGATACTAAACTGAGACCAGCTTTTAAAAATGCAGATTTGATAATCCATTCAAGACAGGATATTTTGGGCAAAGGCAGAATGAAGGAGAATGGTAGGATCAGCCCTCACTCAAGATCCAAACCAGGAAATACACAATAGGAATTGCCCAATACCTTTTCAGGATGCAAGCCTCTTCCTTACATCATCTCAGAGAATCCAGGCTTCAACCAAATGTAACTCAAACAACCTAAAAAATTAGTTATGACCCCTACAACAGCCAATAGAATGCACAAAAAAAGGAAGTTTAAGTGCAAAGCCCAAGGTATGGTATAAATGCCTTTCTCTCTCTCCTCCATGTGGTCAGCTACCCAGGACCTCAAACTCATGTGGTTCTGTTCATCAATAATCCATCTTCCTAATCAGCCTCCACATTTCCAGGGTCTTTCTCCCTGCTTGGAACTGAACTAGATGGATATTTCTTCCAACAATACTGAAAAAGTATGTTTATGGCAAGTTGTTGAACTTGTGAGTATTATAGAATCCCTAATAGTTACAGAATTTTCCAGGATCATGATTTGAGTGCTTGATAGCCAGAAAGCATTTACAATGATCACAGCATCTTGCAGTCCGGTGATTTGTGTGTGTGTGTTGTTTTCACAATCCACTTCTGATAAGCAAAGTCAATGGGGAACTTGGCAGGAAATCACACATCATGTCTCATGATGTTATCTTCAACAACTGCAGGCAAATGCATGACCGGCGGCTTAAAACCGCCGGACGAAATTGCCACGGAGCAGGGTGACGCTGCGGGTGGCTCTATAGAGCCCTGTACTTCCGGGTTGCTGAAAACCCGGATGTTCAGCTTTTGGCAGCGCGCCAGGTCGGCGCGCCACCTGCTGGTCGCTGGGGGAGGTCCTGGATCGCCCTATTTAAGGGCGATCCAAACAGGACCTCCTCCTTGCTATGTGGCTTTCTGAAGCGAACACCCGCCCACCCTCCGCTATTAACAGTATGTCCTGAGGAGGTCGCCTCGGGGCCGAATAGGAATTTTTTGCGGCCTCCCCTTTAGAGGCGGCCGTTTTTTTCGCCTATTCCATACCGATGGTGCGGACTGGATTGGTTAGGGGGTGCAACGCACTTAGATGTTAGATAGGTCTCCCTTTGGTCACTGGGGTTTGGCAGGTTTGGGGCAGAAATGGGCAATTAGAAGCGACTGCGCATGCTCCTTTGGGCATCCTTGAAAGGGTGATGGACCGCCTCTCTCCAGGAACTAGAGGTTGGAACAACTTCGGGGATTGGAGAGAGGATGTCCATGGGAATCACCGGATCCAATTTCCCACGGGGATTGGAGGGTGAACTCCTCCCACACGATGTAGGGGCGTGGTTTGGATCCAGGTGAAGGTGGCTACCTTCACCTGGTTCAGCAAGGAGTTTTTGCCCAATGTTGCCAAGGAAGTTTCTGGTAGGAATTTCCACCCCGTTAGTTTTGGCCTCTGCAGGTCCTTAGTTATGTTGAATTTAAATATTTAAATTTACGTATTTAAAGTTACGTTATTTAAATTTATGTTAATTTAATAAAATGACCCTTATTTAATCCACAATATGTTTCAGCGTCTTTACTCCGCTTCCGGGGCAATTAGCTTAATGACCACAACTAGAATTGATGTCATAAGTAATTCATGTAATTCATATTTGCATGATGCTTCACTTTACAGCTTCACTTAATGACAGTGCTGCCAATCTCAATTGTGATTGGTAAGTAAGGACTACCCAAACATACTGATTATGAAACAATATGGACAACTTCACTAAAGAAAGGAATCTAATATTGCAACCCTATACAGTTTGGTGCAGTGTTTTGCTAGCAATACTTGCCAAATGTTTTTCAAATGATAAATGAAAGTAAAAATGATTGACTATCACAAATCTATGAAATTTTAACACACAAAGTAGGTATTTTTTAAAAACTCATTTTCCTTTGAAAAACAATGTATGCTAAATATAACTTATAGAGGATACTAAAGATCCAGTAAGCCACTGTTTGCTTTAGCTGGTTATTATTGAAGATAAAAAGAAGACATTCTTACTTCGAATTTAATTTTTCCCGTTATGTGAATAAAAGAAATATTAAAAAGATGTCCTTCCCAGTTTTCTTTGATTCAAAGAGTTTGTATTGCTCACCATTTGGTGATGGGGGAGTAGCTTATATAACATCATGAGCAGACACTATTGTCTGTATTCAAATACCTTATGCTATGTATCTAATTTGGGAGAACATTTCTTGTATTAGATGAATACCTCTGGGGAGGATATGAATTCTTCATGATCATAAATTGTTGTTGCTAAGGTGACAATTTTTTTATTAGTTCCTAATTCAAAGTATTGGTCTGATTTAGTACTTTAAAAAAACAACACAAAAAACCCCATAGACTAAATTCTGTTATAGATTCAGTTCAGTTAATATTAAAAAATAAAGAGAACAATTGAAGTAATAGAAGTTGGATTTTCAAACATAAAGAAATTAAAGCTCATATTTATTCAACATTTTTGTTTTCATCTACTCCTCAGCATAAGAAAACTTAACAGGATAGAATAAGAAAAAACACAATTATAATTGTCAGAATTACAATGGAAAGCTTGCATATAATTTAAAATTAAAGATAAAATGAAACCTAATTTGTCAGAATATAATGGGAACGCCTGAGAATGCAGTTAAATATGCTTACTGAATTGTTTTATATAATATATGTCATTAAGAATAAATCTAGAGTAAATGTTACCATCACAAATGCGGTAGAATGCACAAATATGGTACATGTAATAAGATGTGGTTTCGCATTCATTTCCATGGGTTCTTTGCAAGTCTTGTGAAGGGACAGAAGCAATAGGTCTACACAGACAATATAAATAGCAATAACCTGGAGTGCTGGTAGGTCACAACAAGTGGTGGGCTCCTACTGGTACAGCTACTTGCATGCTCCATGGCTCTGGCGCCCCTGTGCAGGTAGAAAAATCTCACATGGGGACACCTGTGTGCATGTTTCGGTGAGTTTTTTTGCTTCCCCGCATGCACTAAATTTTATTTTCTTGGATAAATCCTCCCAAGTTCAGATTCTGTGTTGCTAGACCTCCAACCATGATCTTGACCTGACAGCCTGCTCTGCCATTCCTACCTCAATAAATAGCATTTCAGTCCACTTTGCCTAGGTAATATCTTTTCATATTTCTGTCAAGGTCACTTCTTTACTCTTTATAATATTGGACCTTTTGGGGCACCAGATCAGAGGTGAGTTCCTCCCAGTTCACACCGGTTCTACAGAACCAGTAGCAAACCGCTGGTGATATCACAGTGATGTCACAGAAATAGCATTTTAGTCCACTTTGCCTAGGTAATATCTTTTCATATTTCTGTCAAGGTCACTTCTTTACTCTTTACAATAATGGACCTTTTGGGGTGCTAATCTGTGGACACCACCATCTTTTTGTATTTTTGAATTTTGGGATTTTTTTTCTTTTGCGCGTGCATAGAAGCTGAGTTTCTGGCACTGAGCATGCATCACTATCTTGTTTTTGGGTGGGGTTTTTTGGATTTTTCGGCACTGCGCATATGTGTGCCCATGAGGTACAGCCATACGGTGCAGGAGGAAGCAAACTGGCAGTTTAAAAGTTAGAACCTATCCTGTACCAGATCATCCACCGAAGTTATTAATCAGTTTCAGTTTGAACTAGAAAATATACATTTTAAAATTCTGGTCGTCAAATGTTTCCATAACAGCAGTAATTTTGAAACAGGCTACTAACCCTAGCATGATTTATTATTTCCATATTCTTTTTAGTCCTTCTGTGCTTGTCTATAGAGCCAGGCAAAAAGATTGAAGGTAGGAGAGATAGGGAAGAAAATACTGTAGGGTGGAACATAGTAACTCTGATTGGTAAACAATGGCAAGGCATAGTAAAGTTTTTGTTCCATGAGATTGAGCTGTTGTTCAATCTAGATTTCATTGCTTGGTGTCCAATTATGAGCTGATCACTGATACTGAATGACAAGAAATGTAATATATAGAAACATAGAAACATAGAAACATAGAAGTCTGACGGCAGAAAAAGACCTCATGGTCCATCTAGTCTGCCCTTATACTATTTTCTGTATTTTATCTTAGGATGGATATATGTTTATCCCAGGCATGTTTAAATTCAGTTACTGTGGATTTATCTACCACGTCTGCTGGAAGTTTGTTCCAAGGATCTACTACTCTTTCAGTAAAATAATATTTTCTCATGTTGCTTTTGGTCTTTCCCCCAACTAACTTCAGATTGTGTCCCCTTGTTCTTGTGTCCACTTTCCTATTAAAAACACTTCCCTCCTGGACCTTATTTAACCCTTTAATATATTTAAATGTTTCGATCATGTCCCCCCTTTTCCTTCTGTCCTCCAGACTATACAGATTGAGTTCATTAAGTCTTTCCTGATACGTTTTATGCTTAAGACCTTCCACCATTCTTGTAGCCCGTCTTTGGACCCGTTCAATTTTGTCAATATCTTTTTGTAGGTGAGGTCTCCAGAACTGAACACAGTATTCCAAATGTGGTCTCACCAGCATTCTATATAGTGGGATCATAATCTCCCTCTTCCTGCTTGTTATACCTCTAGCTATGCAGCCAAGCATCCTACTTGCTTTCCCTACCACCTGACTGCACTGTTCACCCATTTTGAGACTGTCAGAAATCACTACCCCTAAATCCTTTTCTTTTGAAGTATTTGCCAACACAGAACTGCCAATACAATACTCAGATTGAGGATTCTTTTTCCCCAAGTGCATTATTTTACATTTGGAAACATTAAACTGCAGTTTCCATTGCTTAGACCATTTATCTAGTAAAGCTAAATCATTTACCATATTACAGACGCCTCCAGGAATATCAACCCTATTGCACACTTTAGAGTCATCGGCAAATAGGCAAACCTTCCCTACCAAACCTTTCCCTATGTCACTCACAAATATATTAAAAAGAATAGGACCCAGAACAGACCCTTGTGGCACACCGCTTGTAACCTGACTCTGCTCAGAATACTCGCCATTAACAATAACTCTCTGATGTCTACGCTATATACAGTATACTTATTCATCTTGACAATCTGATTTAAATTATGCCCTGCTTTGGTTTTAAACCAGAAAGATGAATTAGATGCATTCATTTAAAAAAAATGTTTATAGTTTTTGAATGATCTATCTTGTCTAGGTTATAAGTACATCAAAATGGTTTCCAGGATCAGACAACAGGTCTGTCTGGCTTACCCAGACAAAGAATTCTCTGCAAGCAGAACACAAAGGCATTGTCTGCATAAGAGACAGCATTATTCGACAGGGCTTTTCATCTTACACAAATATTTCTGGTAACCTTGTTACTGACATTTCTCTATGCCGGGATAATGCCAGCAACTCTGCTCAAGAGATTATCTTGCTATCATGGGTTCTTTCAACAAATAGTTGAGCCAATATCAGCCTCCACAGGTATGTATTTCCATGATGTATGATACATGTGTTTGCAAACAGGTATTGGTTACATCTTAATAACTGCAAAGTGGCTGGAAAAAAATTAAATGCCAGGCTTGGATGGGTGGGAAAAATCTAAATACAAATGGCCCAAAATAAAAAAAAGGAATCTAAATGACATTAAAAAAGAAGAGGAGGAAAGTAATATAGGATATTCTTGGAGGGAAGAACAGGAAAATACAATAAATAAATAACCATACTTTCTTCTAAAATGAATTATAGAGCTTTATTGTGCTCTGTCCTGTGTGAAGGTGTCTTTAGCCTTAAAAATATTTATGATATCCACTGATATTGGCAGGTTTATAGAAACAATATATATTCACCCCACCCCACCCCAAAATAATGTTACTCAAGCCCGGAAATAAGATAAAGATGAAAAGAAGTTAAGGAGAAAAAATGAGAACAATTTAACTGCATAATTCATTTACTGAAAACAAATTACTCTAGAACAGGAGTCTCCAACCTTGGCAACGTTAAGACTTGTGGACTTCTATTCCCAGAACTCCTCATCTGGCTGAAGAATTCTGGGAGTTGAAGTCCACAAGTCTTACAGTTGCCAAGGTGGGAGACCTCTGCTCTAGAACATACCCGAATGGCACAGTCCAAGATAATGATCAACCTCATATGTCTGAAGCTACAGAATGAGTTATTTTAACTGATCACAGCATCTAGACTATTTCATGATCGTTTTGCAGGCATTTGACAACTTGTTTCCTCTTTCCTTTCTCAATGAATTGTCAAAACAAACAAACAAACAAAACAGGACAGGAGTAATATCCAGTAGTTGCATTCTTAATTTTTTTTTCTAGTAAGTTTCAGGGTTAACTCCATTGAGAGCACATCACAGTAGCCCATTCTACAGATAAAGTCTCCCTCAGATTGAATTTGTGCCAATATGCTGAAGAAATTTTCTTGGCTACAATTTGAAAGTGGGTTTGCAACTGCCTTTTTCCAAGATGTTTTTAAAATTTCCTGGCCTTGATTACAATCCTGGCATTTCTTCTATTATACCTACATGGCAAAGTACTAGAAGAAAAGTTTTTATAAATACATATAAAAACATTAGCAACATAATAAAATGCACCCAAGCCATTTTAAAGCATAACTTCTTGCAAGAAATAATTTAATGGAAGAATTATCCTTGGAGTGAGAATGTTAAGCTTTTATTAGCCTAATACTTATTTTATATCTTTTTGGGGGACATGGTGGGGTTTACCAGAGAGGGGGGGGAGGGGAGAGAGAGAGAGAGAGAGAAGTTGGAGAAACTATTTTTCATGCTTGAAAACTACAAGTGTTTAAATGACTGACAGCTTATATTAAAGCCAGGTGGAAGGCAGAAAGTAATCATGTAAGAAATGGCAATTAACCTTTGTCAGTATGTCTGAAAATTAAAGGAATTGCAGCTGTGAGCAAAGCTAGCTTTCTCCTTGAATGTCCTCACTGTTCTTCTTCTTTGCCTCCTTTTGCTGCCTGCACTGAAAGCCTATCTTAGTTACCGGGTAGGCCTAAAGAAAGGCCCATTTTCCAGCAACTGAAAACACCAATTGCCACTACTTCACCATCATGGCAGGCAGGTGATATGGTGACATCAAGTAGAGATGAGAGAGGGGCTACTTTCTACATCATCTTGCATGCATTTCTTCCCCAAATAAGAGTTGCTGTCTCTGCTTTTGCAATGTCATCCTCAGTTTGCCATATTTCTCCAAGTCCCAAATTCTATCATTTTTAAAATCCTATGCCTTCTTGGGATTTGGGATTCACTAGGGGCCATGGTGGCACAGTGGTTAGAGTGCTATACTGAAGGCTACTTCTGCTGACTGCCAGCTGACTGCAATTTGGCAGTTCAAATTTCACAAGGCTCAAGATTTACTCAGCCTTCCATCTTTCCAAGGTGGCAAACTGAGGATGACATTGCAAAAGCAGAAACAGCAACTCTTATTTGGGGAAGAAATGCATGCAAAATGAGTCCTCGTTTTACCCACCTTGGAAAGATGGAAGGCTGAGTGAACCTTGAGCCTGGTGAAATTTGAACTGCCAAATTGCAGTCAGCTGCAGTCAGCAGAAGTAGCCTGCAGTACTGCATTCTAACCACTGTGCCACTGTGGCCCCTAGTGGATCCCCAAATCCCAAGAAGGCATAGGACTCAGATTGTTGGGGAAAATATGCTGCTTCTGTAAACTGCTTAGAGAGGGCTGCAAAGCACTATGGAGGGTATATAAATATAAATGGTATTGGCTTTTTTTCTTGCAAACATTTTACTGCCGACTTGGGTAATATGCTCTGTGATTTCACACAAGAAAACTTCACTCCCTCATTTTCACAAAAGGGCTGCACTTACCTTTCCCTACCAGATCAGTCCCGGAGGCCGATGCGGGTCCACCTGGGTGTGGCAGTGGGCACGCGCACCCCTGTGTGATATTTTGCTTCTGCACATGCGCGGAAGCAAAGAAACCAGCAAAAATTGCCAAAATCTTTCGCAAGGACATTCGCACATGCAAGATTTTGGCAATTTTCACCAAATTTTTTGCTTCTGCGTATTTGCGGAAGCAAACCCTTGCATGGGGGGGGGGGGGCACGGCGGCGCATACCGGGAATAGCCCAATACTGCTCATATTTCTCCCTTCCCACTCACATATACTTCTTAAATACTCACTTTACATTGCACTTTTTTCTCCTGATATACTTGATCCTCACTTCTTATAACAAACTAGGCATAAACACTCTCTTATACACATACCTATTTGTTCATTTTTTAAAATATTCACTGCACAAGCCATATAATCTCACAACATGGTTACTAGTATTTGCACATCTTAACCTTTCTCCATCCATTTTCCTAACTTTAATAAGCATTGTGCCATGGTATACATATTTATCTACTGGCTCAGGTTATTTGCCATTTATTCTGGCTTGCAATAAGTCACTCCATTTTTCCTGTCAAATATAACTACTTTGGTCTTTGATTTATTAATTTTCAGATCCATAGTCTGCATCGTATAATCTAATATTCATTGCAAAGCGTTCAGGTCCTATGGTAAAAACACGGCATCATCTGCATACAAATATATGTATATACATATTCTTGTTCCCTACCAAGCCATTTTTAATGTCACCTTGGGCATTCCTTCTTCATTTCTCCATAAGTATTTTAAACAATCAAGGTGGCAAAGTTGTTTGTCAATTTGTGGCTTTGATTTGTGAATCTGTTTCATTGGGATGAGCCAACTGATGCTTCATTGAATCTGAGCATTTTGGTGATATGCTGTAAGGAAATAGTTAAGATCTGAATGGGAGAAGCCAGGCGAAAACTCAAATAAGACTCAAATGTCTGTTCATTGAAATTTTATCAGCTCCTGTAATGTTGGTGGCAGTACTATCCTGGAGAGAGCAGGTCTATAACTGCACGGTCCTCCTGAAGTCATGGCTAATGTCTGTGACTAGCCATGTGATTGAGGCTATGGCCAACAGAATGTATACCTAGCTCTATCTGGTCAACAAGTATAGTCTGATCTGAAGACAGTAGATAATAATTCATGTTCTTCTTAGTGTTTGGTTGGGCTACTGGAATGTATTGCACATGGTCTGCCTTTAGGGCAGTGTACTTGGTTTCATTGTGACTACTGTGGGAGATGAGGAAAAACCGGTATGTTTACTGAGTCTAAAAATGTTAGCAGTAGACAGCATGAAGCCAAATAAATTAAGGTGTCAACTTAAATACATTACAACCCAATCATGCTGATAAGCTGCTTGTGTTGTTTCAGTGAAAATGTGCCGACTATTGCAAACAACCATCCTGGCGGAGAGTTGGGGAGGCAAAATGTTTACTTCTTCCTGGGGGGGCGGGGGGCATAGCAGAAAATAATTGAGAAGCACTGCTTTAGGGGCACTAAGCAGTGACCAACATGCTAACTGGCAGGACGTTGGACTAGAAGATCTTCAAGATCCTTTCCAACTCTATTAATCTGTTGGGTCCCAGAAACATATTACCATTCAGACTCTGCATTGAAAATGGCTGAAATATTGCTTGTGCAAGCATCTTCATGCAAGATTTGGCTTGGTGCACATGCACAGAAGCCAAATCTCATGTCGCCGGGCACACATGTGCCCGTGACATCCATGGAGGGCACACGGATAGCGCCGAAGATGGCAGCCTTTGCTGGTGGGAGGGGCAAGGAGCGAGAGGGCAGGCAGCAATGAGCGGTGACTGGTGACTGGACAGGGAAGGGCGGGGCCAACCAGAGGTGGTATTTGCCAGTTCGGCAAATCAGACTATACATCCAACTGCATCAGAAACTGGCTGCAGGACACATTCAATCCTGACTGGTATCTTACTGAATGTGAAGTAGTGTTTGTGCTAAAGTTTCTGCTTCTTCTTTTTCTTATAAAACATATGTTTGCTACATGGAAATACAATTGTATAAATTTCTGCACTGACTCAATTATAGTGTCAATGAGTGCGCTGCTGGAAGTTTTGAAAACCAGATTGGGAACTGATCTTCATAGAGAAAATCTATCTCTGTGGTCTTTAAAAGTCATTTGCTGGCACATAATCACTCAATCACTCCAATAATTGAACCTTCCAAACTTTAGACACGATTCTTCTATGTGTACATTTGTATGAGGGAATGGACATCAAAGGGAAGAATGACATAATGTTTATAATTTTCAGGGCATCCTTCCCCCATGTCCATGTAAATTGAATCTATGCAGGAGACACAACTGCACCAGGGAAGTTGAAAGGAAATCTGGTACCCCCCAAAATCCAGATATATTTCTAAAAAGTAGTAAAGCAAGTTCATATGCATACTGTAGCCTAGAGGATAATTCTCTGCCTTACAAGGCAAAGTTTGCAGGTTCAAGTCCCAGTGGGTATGGCTAGCTGAAAAAAACATGTGACATATATATGTATGTATGTATGTATGTATGTATGTATGTATGTATGTATGTATGTATCACATGTTTTTTGCTGAAATTTTTTAAATTAAGGGAGACTAGGATGGCGCCATTTTGGCCTTGTTCTGGCCTCATCAGCTAGCCACACCCTTACTGGGATTTGATCTGGCAGCTTCTGCCTTGCAAGGCAGAGAATTAACCGCTAGGCCACCAGACCTGACCCCTTCAGCTCTATACCAGGGAGGGGCTATATGTTTTTTTATGTCGGATCAACCTGGTATATTGAAGGAATGTCACAGCTCCTTTTTGCCTCTAGGCCAATATATATAATTTTTAGTATAAATGTTTCTCCTGAAAATTCTAACATTATTGTACTTAATGGATTCTTTAGAATTAATGATTGAATGCATATAGCAGTAGGATTCAGTTTTATTAAATCAATAAGGATTTAAAAATTGCTGATACACAACTAAGGAAGAAAAGCAATATTTATACCAATTAATAAGGCTTAATATTACTACTAAAATAGGAATAATTATTCACACATCTAGAAAAATATGATACTAGATATTTCAAGACAGCAAAAGTTAAAATTGCCTTGGTTGGGGAGTACTGTAGATATTACAATAAATATTATCTGTGACTTGCTGTAGTATCTTCAGATAGCTAGGACAGTGTTAGAAAAACTGAAAAACAAGGGAGAATCCTCCTAAAAATTAAATTGAATTTGAAAATTCTATAATATAAATTTAGATCATTAGCTTGACTTCCTTGTAAAACGTAATGGGAAGGATGGAGAAATGGAAGCATCCCATGAAATGGTGAATATCCAGTGAGACAGGTAAAACTGAAACTGTGTAGAGATGGACGAATTCACGAACTCAATTAAGGGAAATAAATTAATAGAATCAAAAAGAACATGGCAAAAATGGCATGAATGGGTTCAAAAGAGAACATAAAAGCAACATAATATGAAACAACAGTACAATTGAAACGACCTACAGTTACCGTGTATAATTAATGAACGTAATAGATTTTAGAATTTAAAAATATAAAATACAATGTATATAATGAAATGAAACCGGTCAAAACTTACTGTCAGAATGTTAACTGAGAATATGTATAATCTGTAATTCAAAATAATATGTGATGGGAATGATATAAGAAAAATTAATAAAGAGATTTAAAAAAAAAATTTAGATCATTAGCTTGACTTCTTTGTAAAACGTAATGGGAAGGATGGAGAAATGGAAGCATCCCATGAAATGGTGAATATCCAGTGAGACAGGTAAAACTGAAACTACTGAAATGCTATACCAGTCAAATTACAGTCATTCGTCTGTGCCTCTATGGATTCTGGTACAAAAAGATTCAGACTATGGGGAAGAAGTGCCCCGATTGCTGCAAATGATGTAGACAGTTTCTGAATTGACCTGCCAATATTTCTTTATTTTTAGGCCACCAAACTTTGTCTATGGAGATTCTCAGTCATTTAGATCATGGTTGTCCCATAGGTGCTTTTCCAAAAGGAAACTGGAAAATTCTTTGACCCCTCTTTCATAGGAGAACATAGGAAAATAAACACATCAGGGCTAGATTCAGTAGTCCATCTGCATTTAAAAGACAAAGGCCACTCTTTTGAAGTCAGCAAAATCCACATTAATCAGACAGGACTGCTGGTTTGAAAGAGGCCATCTCAGTCTAAATCAAACAGCCCACTCTCACAAAGGAGGAGGAATATGATATCATCTATCTCCAATCTACAACACAGTCCTTTCAGCAGTTACAAGAAGACTCAACACCCCAAGGATGCAGATAAACCTCCAAGTGGCCACAATGACTTGTTAAAAGAATGCAAATGATCAGCTCTCTTGCAAGGAGTATATTTCCTTCCATTTCCCACCATCTAGTCAGAGCTGAAGAAGCTTCTTGGATGAGAAGTGAAACATCCTCAAAGAAAACCCATAAAGTCCAGTTGCCTCTTGGAAAAGCACCTTTGGGACCACCAAACTTTGTTCTTCATCTGTTGCCATAGATGTACTACTATTTCAACACTTGCTGCATTTCCTGCACTGTTAAATGTTTCAATGGGTAAAGTCAAAGCAAAGAAAATTTAGAAAGCCTCATTGTGAAAGTAAAATTGAAAAATCTGAGCAAACTTATATTAAGAAGATAATGCCAACCTGTATGCCTAAGGTGCATAGAGTTCATCCAGTTATTTTTAAATGTATAGCACATTTCTGCTTATATAAATACTTATACATTAGAGTTGAAGGCAAAGAAGTGAAGGTGATAGATAGCTTTGTTTTCTATCAAAGTTCAAGAATAAAGATGGACAATGTGCTGGAGAAATAACGGGAGACTTGTGTGAAGTGACATAGATTCTGTTTGACAAAGCAATTTGGTGATGGAGGCAACATGATTCACTTCACTGAAGTGGAGAGGCCACCTTATTCACCTTGATAAAGCAATTTGGGTGGCCGTGGACCATTCGGAGCCAGTGCAATGGAAAAAAGGCTTCTCTCAGTTAGACAAGATCACGAAAGAGAAAGACTTTCAATATACTAAATATCAGAAAGTTAAAGCAAGTATTTTCCAGCACATTGGGATGTACTGCTATAAAAGTTCACAAAGAAACATTATGAGAAAGAAACCAACTTCAAATTACATATATTTGGAGACTATTACAAAGTGTACCATGAACTACAAGAAGAATCAGCCAATCTGTAATAGGCCCAATAGAAACTGACAGGTCCTTGACTTGATAGTCACCAAGCAGAAACACACAGCAGATGAAGAATTAGGTGGGGAAATCCTTATGATTGGCAAAGCTATTGAAACTAGAAGAAAGAGATGGTGACAAATAAGGTGGATGGATGGAATGCCCTTGGAGTTATTACTAAGTCAAAGTCAACACGGAGAGCACTGGTCATTCAGCCAAGAGGAATAAACTTGTTTCATTGGTAACTTCTATATTCTTTGCCTTCAAGCAATTGTATGAGGGTTAACAGGAAGAAGTGGGAAGATTAAATTGAGATAACTGAGTCAGACCTTCTGCTTGGGATATGTCTGTTCTGAGTGTAGATAATGCCAAATGGATTGGAGTATGTTTTTTTCAATTGTATCTTTCCAAAATGTAGAATCTGTTAAAGCTTTCTAACATTGCTGGTCTGTTCACACAAATAATTAAAGCTGAGCAGAGCTAAGGTAAGCAAGAAAATTAGTAAAGGTATAACTTTTATAGGTCTTCAGGATGATGTTATTTAAGCATCAGACCAACAAGTTCATTTAGTCTCCTACAAGCCACTAAGTCTAGACGATGACGATCATATGCAAGAAAGAGAAAGTTATAAAAAGCACTTTCATAAACAAGGATGTAAGCTGAATATTTTTTTTTATTTACCTGAGAAAATAAAATATACCAGTCTGATGCTTTGGTCTAACAAGCTGACATCTATGTCTGTACAAAATAATTCGAAGAGTTAATTGCTGAAGCTGCTGTTTTATTTACATGCAGCATAAAACTGTCCAGTGAACAATCCAGCTCTTCTGGGAGGTTAAAAAAAAAGTACATTATCTTTTGCACACAAAAAGACCTCTGTTGAAAAGGCTGTATATATAGCTGATTCATGGTGCCTGAATACAAGGAGGAGGAAAAGTTGTTAAAATGATAATTACATGTATTGACTGACACTCTACATTTTCATTGGAGTCATATTGGTGCAATATTTGTTGAGGGCCAAAATGCAAACCTAGCAATAACAAGTGAATAAACAGAGATTGGAATTCCAAAGCCATAAACTGCTATTGGGAAAATTAGAAATTGCTTTAGCTTGAATGTAGTTGGCTCATTGATACTGACCAACAAATATCAGTGAACATGGCCAAAAGCAAAAAAAAACCCCAAACCCTTAAAAACAATAACAAAACACCTAATAAAGATAAGGCACAACAACATCGCGGATAAATAATGTTGTTTTCTTTGATCAGCTGCCAAGTGAGTCAATAGGACAGGTCCTCTCACTTCTACATAATGTAGTGTTGGCAAGATAAGTAATGCTGAATTAGGTTAGGGGGAGTGGAATGTGTATCTGCTGTCCAAATGATTTCTTAAGGTTGGCTTGATATTCTACTGCAAGAGCAGCCAGCAGCTGGCGGCATAATGATTAGGTTTTTGTGGCATTGTGTGGTCAGCAGATAGAAGAATTGCAATGCTTCCCCCTGATTCCCAGGAACCAATTTCATGTCTAACAAGTGTAAATGGTCAAAGGAGCCATGCAAGATAGAGTAATGTGCTATAGATAAAAGGCTTCTGGGTCGGTCAAAATACCTCCGAGGCACCAGCAAGGCAATGGGAATGACTGGAAGCCTCGTGGCGGGAAGCCTGTGTATTAGATTCTCCAGGAGGCTAAGTTGCAAAGAAAGGCAGCTGAAGTCAGGCCACGACAACCTTTTTCCAATTACTTCTGTCCTCTTCACAAAATTTTATGCCCTTGTGAAGAGAACTTGTACATAAACTAGTATAAAATTATATATTGCTCATTATGTGGGAAGAACAAAAGCACAGAGTAGAGTAGAGTAGAGTAGAGTAGAACAGAACAGAACAGAACAGAATAGAATAGAATAGAATAGAATAGAACAGAACAGAATAGTTTATTGGCCAAGTAAACACACACAAGGAATTTGTCTTTGGTGCACAGTAATTGCATTAAAAATGCAATTTAATCTGTGGCCTCACCGATAACTAAAATTGATGGAAAGACTATGTAGGACTGAATAACCTCAGGGTTTCTCTGCCTCATTATTGTCTAATTTGCGATAATGGGTAGATCAGGCCTTATATGTCAGGAGCCGTCAAGAGAACTTTGCTCTGTTGGATAAAATGGTCACAAAGCAGCATACTGATAGATATAAAGTGATCCTAATTTGCCTACTACTGGTACATAGAGGGGGAATTAAAGTACTACAGATGCAGCTCCGCCTAGGAGAACCAATATATTCACTGTGATTCTAATGCTGTTAGAAGGATTTTTTTTCTCATGTGTAATATATCTACTTAAATCAGATAGTAAATATACATTTAATTAATTCCTGTTTGATTTCCACGATAAAATGTATTAACATACACTTTCACATTTCAGTTTTTGAAAATGTCACAGTTCTTTCTTCACTAATAAGATACAGTACACACATATGAGCACACATACAGTAGATACGTATAATGCTTAAGGGATTGTATCAAGACTAATGTGAAATTGTAACTGTCATTTCTTCCTTATATATAGTGTTGGGGGTGGAGATTTGGTTTGAATGTAGCAAATAGATTGGGTGACTATGTTTTAGTGATTTGATTGGTTGGTGGAATCACACTTACTTGGAAGATTGATATGGTGATTATTCTGATATGTTTTTTTGTTTAAGGCTGGTTTCCAAATCTCTGGTAGGCGGGACGTATCATCCCTTTTATTTATGCATAGGGGGCGTTTCTCAATCTCTATAGCTTCTCTGGTAATTCTTCTGTTCTGAAGAATTACCAGAGAAGCTATAGAGATTGAGAAACGCCCCCTATGCATAAATAAAAGGGATGATACGTCCCGCCTACCAGAGATTTGGAAACCAGCCTTAAACAAAAAAACATATCAGAATAATCACCATATCAATCTTCCAAGTAAGTGTGATTCCACCAACCAATCAAATCACTAAAACATAGTCACCCAATCTATTTGCTACATTCAAACCAAATCTCCACCCCCAACACTATATATAAGGAAGAAATGGCAGTTACAAACATTTCATATTTACAGCAACACGAAGCTTAAAACTTCAGCCTGATGATGGTGAATGTGATTTCACCGAAACGTCGCATAGACACTCAAAATATTACACGGGGCAAAACCCGAACTCAGAACAATCTACCCGTGAAAATCTCAGAAAACAAATATATATATTTGTTGAAGGGATTGGATACTGTAGCCTAGAGGATAATTCTCTGCCTTACAAGGCAAAGGTTGCAGGTTCAAGTCCCAGTGGGTATGGCTAGCTGATAAGGCCGAAATAGATCTATCCTAGTCTCCCTTAATTTTCAAATTCAGCTTAAACATATTTTCTTATTTTGAGAAAAAAAATATTCATGAGCTTTAAGTATTTAAAGACTAAAGTTTCAGAATTAATCTGTCAGACCTTCTGAAGGCCATTAATGCAAATGTATATTTAAACAAAAATTATAATGCTGATTTTATTACAATTCACTCTTCACTATCAGTATTAGCAATATTAAACAACTATACATATAAATTTTATTTCTGTAAGAAATTAAAATAGGTGATCTACATTAAAATATAAGTCAAAGGTTAATTGTTTAATAATTAACCACAATTCCCTAATTTAAACAGTAACATTATGTATCTATGAACTCTTAATATAACTGAGAAAATTAAGTAGTATCTGAGGATTCTAATTTGGGTTCTAATTGATCATACAGGACCAAATCAATTGCTTCTCTTAAATATCAAAAACTTTCATAGACCTATACAGATAATTTGTTTAAATATTTAATAGATGCATAACGTAGGATAATACGGTGATATAAAGTTGAGATAATTACCGGTAGTCTAAAACCATCTGGACCAAAGTTAGAATCAGCCTTCTGTTTTAATATATCTCATGTTAAATGATGTAATTTAAATGATTGAATTTCTTACTGGACAAACATATCTTGGCTACATGCATCCTGAAGACCAGGTATGATTAAAGGTCTTATACAGATCTGGAAGACCACATCTCAGGGGGGGAAACACGAATCCATCCATAGTAAACTAATCTGTGTTATCAGTTTTTATCCTCTGTGCAAACCTATTTTTGTTGCGATAATGGCATCAGAAGTGACTTTTGTTTTTGATATAATCTGATCATCCTTATAAATATAGTCTTTAATCTTCAGTACAATTTTTCAATACACATTAACATGCCAGCTAATATTTGTTTGAGAATAAGGTGGAGAACTTACTACAGAGATATTACTACAGGAAGTCTTTGTCATCTGACATCAAAAACGTTTAATTCACATTGGTGTTTTCCAAAGTCTAATACGATTTGGAAGGGACCTTGTAGGTCAACTAGTCCAACCCTCTGTTCAAGCAGGAGACCTTACACCATTTCTGAAAAATGGCAGTTCAATCTCTTCTGGAAAGTCTCAAATGAGGAAGCTGCCACAACTTCCAAAGGCAAACTGTTCCATTGGTTGATTATTCTCACTGTCGGAAAGTTCCTCCATATTTCAAGTTTGAAACTCTTCTTGATCAGTTTGCATCCATTATTCCTTGTCTATCCTTCAGGTGGTTTGGAGAATAGCTTGACCCACTCCACTCTATGGCAGCCCCTCAAATATTGGATCACTTCTATCATGTCTCCCCTGGTCCTTCTCTTCACTAGACTATCCATGCCCAGTTCCTGCAACTGCTCTTCATATGTTTTAGTCTCCAGTCCCCTGATCATCCTGGTTGCTGTCCTTTGCACTTTTTCTAAAGTCTCAATATCTTTTTTATAGTGTGGTTATCAAAACTGGATGCAGTACTCCAGGTGCAATCTAACTAAGGCTTTACAGACTGGTATTAATACCTCACTTGATCTGTTGTGGTTGGCTCTGGGCCAACTCTTGCTCCAAGGACTGTGGGGGTTGATGTGGGAGAATCCTCACATTATCAGAGGCTGATTTTACTGCCAACAGCTTCTGACAGTGAAGTGTCTGTATCAGGGAAAGATTCTGGAAGTGAAGTAGGATCAATGGAGAAGGAAATTACAGGGAGCCCATTAGCTAATTACCCCATTAGTGAATCATCATCATTATCATCATTAGATTCAGAAGAGGAGGCATTCATAGATGTTCGCAAACGCAGGTTGATGTCAAGGAAGGAACAACTGTGCAAATATTATAGGAAATAAGGAAGAACACCTGTGGCTGGGGCAATTAGGCTAATAGGGCTGCCGATAAATTGCCAGCGTTGTTGCCTCTCGGCATGGGAGATTATCCATTTGGAGAGAGAGAGTGTGAACTGTGTTTTATGTCAGGATTTTACAAGAACTCTTTGAACTGTTTCAGGATTTTACCAGGACTCTTGGACTAATTCACAGTTATGTTTGGCTTGAGGACTCTTAAAGGGGGGGTGGCTGTGATGTCTTCACAGCTGCCTTTATCTGTTTTGCTTTTGTTTTGGCTTATCACAGCATTCAAAGTTTGTGGTTTGTGGGAGAGCACTATGGCTGATAAAAGTGCATTTGGACCATATTTTTTCTTTGTGATAAACTGCCTTTGTTTACTTTACAAGATAATGTGTCTTTGAATTTACACTACAGACTTAACCCTGCTGTTCTGTTCGAAAAAAGTTCCTAATGTTATGTTCCCGGGTCACCCTGACCCGGACCGAAAACTCTTCATTTGCAGTGCTTATGTTTGGTCTTTTTGAAAGCTTTTTTCACCTGGAAACATGTTTGAACATTTCTGCACACAATGGAATGAAAATTGAACTGAAAAAATTAATCCTTATTGGTTTATTTTGCACATAAATGTGCCTCCCCCCCCGTTTTTGTGAAAGTTTTTTCAATTTATGGATAGTTTTGCTTGCAAAATCCATTCTATTTTACTAAAGTTGGTGTGGGATTGGTAGCTTGAACATTTCTGCACACAATGATATGAAAATTGAACTGAGAAAATTAATCCTTATTGGTTTATTTTGCTCATAAATGGGCTCCCATGCTTATACTCAAATAGGCTTATACTCGAGTAGGCTTATACTCGAGTATAAAATGATATGGTCTTATATTCAAAAATAAACCAATAAGAATCATTTTTTTTCAGTTCATTTCTATTTTTCTTATGTTTAGGATTGTTCAATTTAGTATATCAAAACTTTTGAGTTTATTGATAATTTTGCCTGCAAAATGCATTCTATTTTACTATTCTATTTTGGTGTGGGATTGGTAGCTTGAACCTTTCTGAACATAATGATATGAAAATTAAACTGAAAAAATGATCCTTATTGGTTTATTTTGCTCATAAATGGGCCCCCATGCTTATACTCAAATAGGCTTATACTCGAGTAGGCTTATACTCGAGTATAAAACAATAAACCAATAAGAGTCATTTTTTTCAGTTCATTTATATTTTTCTTATGTTCAGGATTGTTCAATTTAGTATATCAAACCTTTTGGGGGAAAATTCCTTAGGGATTTGTAGCCTTAAAAAATATAAATTGACACGAAATTCAAAAAGGATGGGGGGAGGGGCTTTTTGATCAAAATAAAAATGTAAGTCTCAATTTTTCCAGTTCAATTTTCATATCATTATGTTCATAAATGTTCAAACTAGTTTTCCAGTTGAAAAAGTTTTCAAAAAGATTAAATTCAAGTACCTAAAAAAAATATTTATGGTCCTGTCATATACGAACAGAAACAGATTTGAAGTTATGATTTTTTTTTGCCCAGAAAACAATTAGCCACCACCCCAAAAATATTTTTTGATGACCAGCATTGTTAAATTGAGTAAATGAATGCCTAAGATTTTAAAGAATATTTCGGATTTGGAGCATAAAAAAATAAAAAGTGAAAATGATTGCAAGCAGCCGAGGGGGGGGGAGGCCTTATTTCTGATGTTAAAAAACCAGTAAGAATCATTTTTTTCAGTTCCTTTATATTTTTCTTATATTCAGAAATGTTCAAGCTACCAATCCCACACCAACTCCAGTAAAATAGAATGGATTTTGCAAGCAAAACTATCCATAAATTGAAAAAAAAATCACAAAAACGGGGGGGGCGGCACATTTATGTGCAAAATAAACCAATAAGGATTAATTTTTTCATTTCAATTTTCATATCATTGTGTGCAGAAATGTTCAGACTACTTTCCAAGTGAAAAAAGTTTTCAAATTGACCAAACATAAGCACTTCAAATGAAGTGTTTTCGGTCCGGGTCGTATGTGACCCGAACATAACATTAGGAACTTTTTTTGCTCAGCAAAAACTAAGCCCCCCACCCCCCAAAAAAATTCTCATAGAGAGAACCCCTGAAATGATGAAAAGTCATGAAATTTCAAGTTTCAGATATGCAGGGAAAATTTTTTACAGGGACTCAAACTTGGCTTCGGGTCACATACGACCCGAACAGAACAGCAGGGTTAATTGGGGCTTGTAACATGATGCCCAGCATAACATGATCTAGATCAGCATTTCCCAACCGGTGTGCCGCAGCACACTAGTGTGCCACGAGACACGGTCAGGTGTGCCGCGAAGCTCCTAGGGAAGCTCCACCTGGGCAAGGCACTGCCGGTGCCGGTGCCTCTGACCTGGAGCTCCCACTCGCACCTGTCCCCCGGCTCCTGCCCGATGCCGGGTTTTTTGGCGCTCTCCTGCTGGGCCCCAAAGAAGGAAGGCAGGAAAAAGGAGAGCTTCATTCTTCACGCCTCCTTTTTCCCGCCTTCCTTCTTTGGGGCCCAGCAGGAGAGCACCGAAAACAGCGGGATCGGGCAGTAGCCAGAGGACAGCTGCGAGTGGGAGCTCCAGGTTGGAGGCACCGGCAGCGCCCCGCCCAGCTGGAGCTTCCCCGGCGTCAGCGGCAAGTGTCCTTTGGGGCCCGGCAGGAGGGCACTGGCGGTGGGAGCGGGAGGGTGCCAGCTGCAGCGGCCCCAGGCAGTCGCGGGGAGATGGCGGCGGCGAGAGGGAGCTCCAGGGTGGAGGCACTGACGGTGGTGGTTGGACGTGCTGCTGGAAACGTACATGCTTGCGCTGCGGGGCTGGCACTGGCTCGCTGGCTGGGCCACCCCCATGCCCAGCACAGCGCCAGCATATATGGCATCCAGCAGCACGTCCAGCTGCCGCCGTCAGGGCTCAAGCTCGCAGTCAGCCACTCTGCCGCCACCCTTGGCTACTGCCTGATGCCGCTGTTGTCGGCGTGGTAGAAAGAGAGAGAGAGACAGAGAGAGAGAGAGAAAGAAAGAGAGACATAGCAAGAGAGAGAGAGAGAGAGAGAGAAATAAAGAGAGATAGCAAGAGAGAGAGAGAGAAAGAATGAAAGAGATAGCAAGAGAGGCAGAGAGAACAAGGGAGAGAAAAAGACATAGAGGGAGGGAAGGAGAGAGAGAGAAAGAGAGCAAAAAAGAGAGGAAGAAAGAAAGAGGGATGGAGAGAAAGAAGGGAAGGAAGGAAGAGAGAGAAATATTTTTTTTGTCCAAACTTTTCTTTAGCCCCCCCCCCCCCCCCCCCCGTTCAGTGTTCCCCAGGATTTTGAAAATATGAATAATGTGCCGCGGCTCAAAAAAGATTGGGAAACACTGATCTAGATTGTATCCCTCTGTTAATGCAGTTTAGGGTTGCACTGTTTTATTTTGGGTTTGTTTTTTGTTTTTTTGGTCGGATGGAAACTCATCTACTGCAACATAGTCTGTTTAGAAAAAAAATAATTTGGGTGGTGGCGGTTCCTCCAGGAATTCAGAACTGAGAAATGTTGGAAGATTTGTAAGGCTGCAGATTAATACTACATATTTTGGCTTTAGCAGCACCACTGCAATCTACTCTCAGCCTATAAGCATACATAAAAAATAATATTTTCTTCATATTGGTTTTAATTCTCACAAATGCTTCTATGGTGTTTTCTTTAGCCTTATCATCATCTGGGTTTTTTTTTTCAAATACCCCGCCCAAACCCAACACACATCAGAATTCCCCCAGTGATCTTCTAATACAGACTAGAATCAATTTGGCATAGGGTTTTCATATTTTTTTTTGCTTCTTTTTATATTTGTCACTGGCTAGGTGCTGTCACTTAGCTGGGGATGTGCTTATCGAGATAGATCTTACAGAACCTAGTTGAGAAAAATAGGGGTTAAAAGGTGGGTTTCTCACTGAAGAAAGATTGGGTGTTGGTTGTAATGGTGATTGAGGTGACTGGATTGGATTAATGGTCTGAACTACCAAACAGCTGATGGCCCTCTAAAGAATTTCTAGGCGCCTGTCATTGTTTAAAAAGGTTTAAAGGAAGAGCACATGACTCATTGGCAAGCTTACCCCTATTACTCTGACTAACAAAAAGAATAACCTAGGAAAAATTAATGGTTCTGACAGCATTATCTTTTGGAGATACCCTGTGGGGACATCCATCACTGCTTTACCAAGATCGAGTGATCAGCAGAACAAATGGGGCGAGTTATGGGGAATGTCTGCACAATCTTGTTTGGAAAGGTCATCCTTGTGCGTCATTTTAATATCATTTTTGTTCCCTGATGCAATTTGAATTGCTTACATAAGGGGTCATGGAAGGGTTTATTAAAGGTATCTTGCTTTTCTTCAGACTGGTATCTTTTTTCCAGCTAGACATGACCTTCAGTTTAGGAAGATTGAATGCCAGTCTGTTGAGACAAAGCAGCACAATAAGACTTGTGTGATTGTCCTAGGTGGTAGAGGCATATTTGATCTTGAACTAGGATGTTGTTATATCTCCTTCCACTGCACTGAAGATAAGCTATTGGGTGCCATGAAAAGGAAAGCATTCTGGTGGGCAAGTACAAATATTAGTCAAATAGTTATTTTGAGTGAGTGTCTTTGATCCTATTGTGTGTCAGAATAGGATAGGGCAGTGGTCCCCAACCTTTTTTCCACCAGGGACCAGTTTCAGCAAGACAATTTTTCTATGGCCCGGTGGGGGCGGAAAGGGGGTTTAGCTTATCGTTCCATTGTCTCTCTCCCCCCCCTTTTTTAATTTTGCGGGGGAGTTGAGGTGACAGAGGGAGGAAGGGTAGGAGGGGGCGGTTTCCTGTCTCTTTCCCCTCCTGTTCACTCGGGACCGCCGTTTGCCTTTCAGCAGTTCCAGAGGACATCCCCCCCCCCCGTTCCGGCTGGGATTGCAGCAAGGAATCCCAGAGCAGGGGGAGGTGCCTCCACGGACACAGTCACCTTCCTTTGCGATCGCTGCCTGCTTGGAGCGCCCACCACTGCCAGGTATGGTAATTTTCTTGCAGCAAGGAATCCTTCCAAAAGAAAATTACCAGAGCTGGTGGTGGGGGTTTCATGGTCACACACACACCCCTGGCTTCGCTCCCACCCAGGACCCCGGGAATAGGGTGGGGGAGCCTAGCAAAAAAAGAGCTGCACAATGCCAAAGCCTTTTCGTTTGAGCTGCAGGCAGAGCGAGGGCTTTGCAAGGGCTTCGCAAGGAGGAAATAGACCACTTTCGATGAGAGAAGAAAGACAGGAAAGGAAGAAAGCAAGCAAGCAAAGGTTTTCTCAGCCCGAGGCAAATGGCGATCCCAAGTGAACGTGAGGGGAAAGAGACAGGAAACAGCTTGGCACTCGCCGGCTCCACAGCAGCTGCTGACTCCACGGACCGGTGCAACATGCCTTGCGGCCCAGTACTGGTCCACGGACCGGCGGTTGGGGACCCCTGGGATAGGGTATATTAGAATATCCATGACTAGGAGAGCCAATGGAAACAACATCAGCCAATGAATAGGCAGCCAATAGGATCTAAGACTTCTGAGTCTGTGCAGAGAATTGAAACTGAATTTAAGTTTAAGGCTGGGCGTGGCTCCAGTCCCCACTCTGTACTCTTCCAATCAAAACTCTGCTGTAATGAAACTAAATATCTGCTTGTGTTTACCTGTAACTGATTGAAGAGAAATATTCTGCTAATGGTACAGTAAATACATGTTATTATGTTTATAAAGAAGTTAATGAATTCAGCTGAATCAGTCATCTGCGAGCTTCTGGTTTTATTTTGCAATGAACTTGGATAGGATAGGATAGGATAGGATAGGATAGGATGGGTTTATTGGCCAAGTGTGATAAAATGAATGTGTCTTTGGTGCATAGGCTAATGTACATACAGTAATGGAGGAGACAGGGCTCTAAGGCTAAGTCCAGGGCACATTGATTCCATTCCACATAGTTTGTTCCACTCTAATGAAATGAGTTTTGAGTTGCTACCTATATCTTCTAAGACTTAATTGAGCTCCTTTCTCCCATGCTGCTTGGCAGCTATCTAACAGTGTTACAGTTGGAAGTTGACATAGGGATCATAGCAATTCTTGTGTCCCTCTTAGATTCCCTTTTTGTGAATTTCTAGCATATCCCATATAGAATTAAATATATTCTTATTCTGTTCTCTTCCTGATTTGATTATGCTGTTGTTTCTAGTTCTACTTTCAAAGCACTAATGCAATGTTCAATAAATAGAGAAATTCATTTTCTTTCATAGTGACATTTCTCATACCATGTGAAGTGTGCTCTTTAAAAGTACAGCCAAATAAAGTGCTTTCCCTAAATGATATTCATCCTATTAATTACAACAATCCCATCCTCTTCAACTTTGCAGAGCTATTGTTATCCCATCACACTTTGTGTTTTCAAGAGAAGAGGGGGGGGGGGGGAGAGAAAGCATGGCTTAGCTTGGCTGATGTGAATCTAATCCAGGAGCAGCAGTCATTTTCAAAATTGTGTTTTAGCCAGCTAATATGTGATGAGATCTGACCTTTTTTTCCTAATGGTTTGCTGCCTAGCCCATGTATTTCCATCAACACTGTTTTTCAAAAATCCTGTTCACATCTTTTGACCACCCTATATCTCCCTCTAGTACCAACCCCCACCCCAGCTGACTTTATTGCTAACAACAGGTTTGCATTCTGCAGCTTCGTTCAAAGTACAAATCTAAATTTCCCTTGAGATCTTCCAGGATAACATTCTTCCATCGCTTTTTTTTTAAACTTTATGAAGGTGTCCAGGCAGAAGATCTCAAAAACCTCATGAAAAGTCTGCACAACATACCAGTGCAGAATTACAGCTGTTTCTATGGCTCCTTTTTGCTGCTGCTTCCCATCTTCTGTATTCTGTTTCAGAATAAACAAAACAGAGTGCATCCTGCATTTTTATGAACATCACACAGAAGGATGATCAAGTTTCAAATTAAAAGATGCCACTGAAACGTAGAACTGTCCTCTTTGGCCTGATATTGGGATATCAGGTTATAGATCTTCAACTCGGGAAATAAACTACATTGCAAAGTACACCTTAGTTACATTTACTTTAGTTAAGTTAAGTTAATAAAGTTTTAGTAACACTAAACATTAGTTAAGTTGCATTCTAAAGTGCAAAGCGATAAAGTTTGCATAACAAAACAGCCAAAGTATATAAGCTTACAGAACCTTGCTGCAAGTCTAGAAATTTCAACAGCAGGAAATGATAGCAGCTCATTGATGAAAAAATCCAAAACAGTATTTTCAAGCTTTGAAACCAAATCTCCAAAGAAGATCAGAAGTGACTTGCACCTTTGGAGAAGTTCAGCCTTCACTGCTGAACCACACCATAGCCTGTATACTGTGTACTCTATTTCTGAAGAAACAACTCATCTCCTTTACATAGATAAATGCCAATCAATTGCTGTAAAACAGGGAGCTCATGCTGGGATGTATGTGAAGAGTGAGAAGGTGAGTCCTGTTCTATCTTAGTTACTGCAGACTCTCAGGGATAGTCCATAATCAATATGACCTGCTTGCCAGAAGTTGAGGTCACATCCTCATATCAGACCTTCCGTTTGGAGCCCAGCTTGCTACTGAAATAGACTAATAACAGGTACAATTCAATAGGAACTGGGAATTTCTGTTGAACAATGGAAAATGAGCTCTTGTGCAAACTTTCTATGTGACATACTGAAGGTGGAACCTGAGTAAGTTAATGACTTTTAGGGCTCCAAGTAGCCCATTGCAGGATATTCCTCTTTCATCTGGTTGCAGAGAGCTTTGTAAATAATTTTGGAGAAGGCACAATGGATAGAATGCAGTACAGTGATCCCTCGATTTTCGCGATCTCGATCTTCGCGAAACGCTATATCGCGATTTTTCCCACCCGATGACGTCACTCTCTTCCTTCCTTTCTCATCTTTCTTTCTCTCTCTCTTTCTCTATCTTGCTTCTTCCTCTCTCACACTCTCTTCCTCCCTCTCTCATCTCTTTCTTTCCTTCTCTCTCTTTCTCTATCTCTCCCCCTCTTGCTGGCGGGCGGCGAGCGGGGGGATCAGCGAGGAGCCGGGGTTTCCCCTTTGCGTGGGTGGCTGGGAAACCCTGATCTTCGTCTGCTCGCTGCTGCTGCGCCGAGCAGATCAGCTGCTGGGTGGCCGAAGGAACCTTCCCTGGGTCTTCCCCCTCTTGCTGGCGGGCGGGCGAGCGGTGGGCATCAGCGAGGAGCCGGGGTTTCCCCTTTGCGTGGGCGGCCGGGAAGACCCAGGGAAGGTGCCTTCGGCCGCCCAGCAGCTGATCTGCTTGGTAGCGCAGCAGCAGCGAGGAGCCGAATCGGGGTTTCCCCTTTGCGTGGGCGGCAGGGAACGCAAACTCCACCATCTACGCATGCGCGGCCATAGAAAAAAAGGGCGCGCATGTGCAGATGGTGTTTTTACTTCCGCAACCCTACATCGCGAAAAATCGATTATCGCGAGGGGTCTTGGAACGGAACCCTCGCGATAATAGAGGGATCACTGTATTGCAGGCTAACTCTGCCGACTGCCAGGAGTTCGATCCTGACTAACTGAAGGTTGATTCAGCCTTCCATCCTTCCAGAGTTAGTAAAACGAGGATCCAGATTGTTGGGGACAACATACTAACATTGTAAACTGCTCATTGTGAAGCAGTATATAAGTCTAAGTGCTATTGCTGTTGCTAACCAGAAGCCATTAGCCATCAACAGTAGATGCAGAAGAAGCGTGACTTAATCCGACGAGGGGGATGCAAGACTATGAAATAGAAGTTCTTTCTCAGACTTTCAGACTTAACTAAGAATCAGGCAGGGTCCCCCTTGTTTCCTTGGATTTAGGAGGGAAAACAGGGGCAGATTTGCTTATTCAGTGAGCAGAATTTTAGCATTCTGGTGAAATCAGTTTCCTGATCTGTTTTACTTCATATCTGAAACTGGAACTCTTCCTGCATGGTCATTTCTGCTTTTGCTGCCAGACAGAGAGAACCAGCATTTATTTTCTTGTCTCAGCGGAATATTGAATTTCTGGAACACTTTCCATGAGAATGCTATTCCTTCCGGTAACTTCTGCACAGCCTGCCTGTTTTTCTCCTCAACAGCAAAACACTCAGGCAAAGCTGCTGCTGTCATCCAGACAGCAGAAGGCAAAGGGGAAATGGCATCTCCTTTTTCTGTGCTTCTATTTCTCTCTGTCCCTTTGATGTTCTGCTATCCTTCACTGACTGTTCCTAGCAACAACAGGTCACTGCTATACCCAAATCAAGTACGCTATTTTTTTTTTTAAAATGTATTTATTTAAAAATACTTTTATATTCCTCCATATTGTAGATCAGTGAGGGCAAATCTTTTAGGTATTGCATGCCAAATGTCCAAGCACATGAGTGATATTGCATCTGCACGTGCCAACACCCATATTGCAATGCACACCCCAATTTGTGCATGCATTGACATGCTCCCCCTTTGCATGTGCACATGCAAAACCCCCACTGCACATATCTGCACCCTCACCCCCACACTTTCCACTTTTTCCAAGAGGGTAATCAGTACCAGAGGGCAATCAGTACCAGCCCATTACCTGGCGAGGTAAAGTAGCAGCCGTTCCCCAGCTGGCAGCCGTGCTCTCAGCCCAACCATCTTGAAAATGCCAAGCACCAGCTGGCGATGTTCCAAATATGTGGCCTTGCCTGAGTTCCTCCACACTGGGAGTTGCAGGCTGAGCAGGTGCGGCTGACAGGGGTTTGGTGGACTAGCAGCCAGGGAAGGCAGGATGGTGGTGTCTGCCTGTGCAGATGACGCCCCTCTTGGTTCATTCCACCAGTCATGCTGGTCCCCTGGGCTGTGGGCATTACTGCCTGTCTCTGGCATTCTTCCTGTTCAGCTCCACTGCCCCAGGAGAAAAGCAGCAGTGGCAGCTGAAAGAAAAAAAGGGCAAAAGTGACCGGCTCGCTCAGATATATGGGGCACATTTGCTGGCTAGGTATCCGGTGGGGCTGCTCCCCGCTGGGAGCCACCATTCCCCAGTTGGTGGCAGTGCTCTCTCCCCCACACTCCTTAGCAGAGAAGCTCCAAATCATGGCCTTGCCTGGGCTCCTCCTCACTAGGAGCCACCATTCCCCAACTGGTGGCTGCTAAGGTTGGGAGGCAGAGAGTGCTGTTGCCGGCGGGGGAATGATGGCTCCCAGAAGGGAGGAACCTAGGCAAGGCCACATGTTCAGAGCTTCTCTGGACAGCACATAACGCTGCTGATGTGGGGGGGGGGGAGGCAGAGAGAGCCAGCAGTGCCTGGGGAGTGGTGGCTCCCAGTGGGGAGAGGTCCAGGCAAGGCTGCACATTCAAAGCTTCTCCAGTGGGCTCATGGCACTACTAAGATGAAGGGGCAGAGAGCACTGCTGCTGGCCAGGGAATGGCAGCTCTAGCAGGGAGGAGCACAGGCCACAGGGTCATTTGTGCACATAGCCCACCACCACCTCCCCGCCCTCAATGACTGCTCATCCACTGGTGCTCTGGGCTGTGCAAGAAGCCTGCACAGGCAGGGAGGGAGGGAACCCCAGCTTACCTTGCTCTGCTCCTTTAAGAAGCAACCACTGGGATCCTCTCTCTGCGTCTTTCGGCACACACACCTGTTGCTGGTCTTCATCTGTGCTTGAGCACCAGAAACCAGACCAGCAGGCTGGGGAGCATGCACACTCTGGAAACAGGAAGATCATCTTCCTGGAGGCACATGTGCAATGGGTGGATGTTCTTCCGGTGTCTGGCATGCCCATATGCATGAAAACCAGCTGGGCAGCACACTGGAACTCAGAAGAGCAAGGGGTGAAGGCTCCCCATGCCCGGAGAAATGTCACTTCCAGCATGCATGCCAAAGGTAAACCATCACAGTAGAAGATGGTACACAAAGGGGAACCTGAAAGTTTCAATATCAGTGACAGCAACAAGGGAGTTTCAAAGAAAATCGACTTCTTTCTTAACTCTGGGACATTTTCTCCATCCATAGAAATAAGCATCTGCAATATCCTTTGCTGGAGGAAATCTGGATATTTTCTCTCTCCTTCAAAGGTACTTGTTTCCAAAATTAGGAAACCCTGAAGGGAGAGGGTGATGTGGTGATTTTCTACACTGCCATGCCTCTACCATGGCTGGTGAAACAGAGGTACAGTCTATGCTGGAAGAATAATTGTAAAGCTTAGAATGTATACAGTGGTTATGCTTCACAGTATTCTCTTTGAGGATAAGTGTCCTAATTCTATATTTTAATGTTTAATATTATATCTCTTAATGTAAAAAAAGGAGTACAAGTACTGAACAAAAGAAATTAAAAGTTAAAGGCAGGAGATAAGAGGAAATCGAAATAAAGCATGCACTATATTTCTCTGTACTCTTGTATCCTTTCAAACCATTCACTGCTTTTATATCCTGCCTGTTGTCTTTTAAATTTCTCACCTTTCTTTCTGAGGATCTGTAGAGAACTACAAATATGACCTTGGAGAAGAGAAGCTAAGTGCCAAAACATGAGTTAAAGCCAGGAAATGAAAAAAAGGTGTTAAAGTAATTCCACCTCAACTCTCTTTCATATCAAAAGGAGAGGAAGGAAAAGTAGGAGAACTCAATAAAGTAGAGTTCCAATATTTCTCATGCTGCTCCCCTGATCTGGTCTACCTCAAGGGACTAAAATAATTCCATCAACTCCAACCCATCACAATTTTTTAGTCCTCATCTCAATCTATTTTCGTGTCCTTCAAAGATTTGTTTTGATACTTGTTCCTCCTTTATTGTTGTGAGCCGCTCCGAGTTTTCGGAGAGGGGCGGCATAAAAATCTAATAAATTATCATCATCATTATCATCATTATTTATTCCCTCTACAAGTCATCTCTAGGTACTGCTTTTACATGGGTTGCTCCCTTGTGTATTCAGTCCACATCCATTAGTACCTCATTCATTTGCCTGCCTTAAAATTCTCTTCATACATTTTCCCAAGCATCCCAGCAAAATACACCCATTTTTCTATTCGCTCAATTCATCATAAATGCATAACTTGCAATTGTCCTCTTCATTTTCCTCTCTAACACATTAAGTTCAGAACTTATTAGTTCTGTAACTTCAGGCAGGCATCTGCAACACTTATAATTTTACTTGCATTTTATGAATTAATGTTTCTTTTCTTTTCTTTTTTTGAATCTGCTATATTTTATACCTAAAAAAGCCTTTTGTGACAGGCCTAAAATACAGCAGATAAAAAGAATAAAAGAATAAAGAAGGGAAAAAGCCATCAAATGCAGCTAAAATTTAAGTACTTTAAATGTCTGCCTGAAGTTACAGCACTTGCTAATTCTATAAATAATATATTGCTAATACTTAAACCAGATCTCAGGCAAAAAAAATTCTACTAGGTACAAACTTCTTTTTAGAAGATAGCAACATAAAACTGGCCTTTTGATAGCTGATATATTGCATCTGCCAATCAATGATTTAACCATTCAACTTTCAAATCTATGAATGTTGACTTCCAAACCTTTTTCTTATTGTTTCTAAGAAAAGATAGCATACACTTAGTGCTGATCATAAGACAAAGCTACTATTTAAGTTTAGATTACCAGACATCTGAACAGGCAATGGATAATGTTGGAAGGAAAATCCATCTGATTCTGTTCCAAGCCAGGAGAAAGGCACTGGAAATAAAATGAAGGCTGGAGGCTAATTGGAAAGCAAGGTTCCATTTATTGATGAAGCAAAACCACCAACCACATGTGATTCTGGGACAGCTGACCAAATGGTTGAATGAGTGGATGGATCTTTATAGATTTCTGTGACTTTGAAGTTTGAACTGTTCTTGGGGTTGGGCAATGAAAGGGACTTGTGTTCTATAAGGGTGTTGGGCAATTCCCATTGTGGCTTGTCCTGTGTTGGATTTTGGGTGAGGGGCTGTTTCATCTAATCCTACCATTCTGCTTTTGTTAGCTGTCAAAATTTGCTGCAAGGAGTTTTGAAATACCCTTTCTTGAATGGGCTTCCGCTGGTACTATTTGCTTTGTTTGTGGATGGAGCCATATAGATAATTGGCTTCCTTTTTCAACAAGCTCTTTATATCCTTAAATACTGGCATCTGCTGTGAGATATTAAGAAAGACTGCTTTCTGCCTCTAAAAACATGTTTCCCCATTTCTCTTTCAGGGGAATATAATATTCTGCCTTTTTTAATATTTCCAAAAATATTTCATTCTTCTGGGGAAGGGTGGGGGGTCTTCCCACAATTATATAGACAGATTACCTATGGGGTCAAAGGAAGACACACTTTTTAACTTTTTTAGCATCATGACAAAAATTACAAGTAAAACTCCATATAAACCCAACAATGCTTAAATCCTCATGTATATAAAATTACTTTTCCCAATATTTTTCTGGAAAGTCTTTAATTTCAAGAACATGTGCTAGTAATAAAATAGACACCACAACATTGTATTTTTCCGATTTTATCATAGAAAAGTATGATGAGTCATGTGATCTGCAGATTATAGGAGTTCTAGATTTGAAGAAACTGGATTGAAGTCGATTGCTGGAATAAGGAAATATATTAAATAACAGACATAAGCTGCCTGTTGAGGAATAAGGAAAAAGAAAAAGAAGAAGCCCACAATTTACAAGGTCATAATATACGAATGTTTCAAAGCTACTCTTGTGAAAATACACCCCCCCCCCCAAAAAAAAAAATTGGGTATATTTGGGTAATAACTGAGTAATATTTGATTTTAAGATTGTGCTTGCTAGAGAACATGAGATCAAAAGGGAGGATATGTCTTTCTAGTAACCTTATATTTGTTCGTGGGGTCTTTATAAAAACTGGCTTCAAGATATATCAAGCACATGATTTGTAAAGGAAGCTTTAAAAGCTTTTTTTTTTTTTGTAATTCCAGAAAGCTACTGTGAAATTAATTTGTTTTTCTTAAAGTGAGGGCATCATAATGACAGCTAGAACATTTCATGCTTTGACAATAATTTGGAAGAATTACTTTGTCTATTGTGTTGAGCAGAAGCACAACGCTAATGTATAAACTTTTTTCAGGCTATAACACACATCTGGAAAAAAATGCTTAATGCGTTTTGTTAAACTCAATGAGTGGATCCTTTAAATAAGCAAGAATCTTTTCTAAGCACCCATGGAAGCCGGAAAAATATCAGGCTGCTTTAGCCATGGGTAAAGATCAATGATGGGTTGTAAATTATTTTGCCACTGGTTTGCGCTTGGGCAGCGATGCTTCCGCGCATGCGCAGAAGTGTCCTGGGTGGGTGGAGCCTCCTGCCACTGCTACTACAGGTTCTTATAATTGATCCAAATCGGGAGCAACTCACCACTGGTAGATATGTGCAATGTTCATCTTGCCAGAGCTCTAAAACTCTTCTGTAACATCATTTCCCAAGTTTGTGCAACCAGAAGCAAAATTTTAAACCTTGCCCTAAATCAGCATCTTAGCTATTATCCAGCCAAAGAGCAAATCAATATTTTTTTTCTCCCTGTCCCAGCATTTAAGCTCTTCCAGAAAAGGCAAAGAGAACATTTTTGGAATGTGGGCCAGTCTGTTTGTCTCCTCACCAGCAGAATTCGCTCACCAGCAATTCTGAGTGGAAAAAATATAGTCTAAGTAGATGGTATTCTGAGAAGCTGTTAAGCTTCTGAAAGCATTTTAACTGTGGTGTTGCCACTGAGGCAGATGAACTTTAACAGGGATTGAGGGCAGCTTAACCTCCAGTTTCAAATGCACAGCAGGAGGTCCCCCCCCCCCCCCAGGGAGGTCAGGAATTTTCCTAAGAAAATTGTTCCAGATTATTTCTGACTGGACAATCACATTCTCATTCTAGCCCCAATCTTCAGTGCGATTACTTTGCCCTGCAAGAATTAATTGTTATTAATTGGCCCCTTAAAAGAGGTAAAAAGAGAAAGAATAGCAGCACTAGCACACACATCCTGTGCAATTTATAGAGCTGTATTAAGGTGTACAAGAAGTGGGTTACTCCCAGTCTGGACCAGTTCGCCTGAACCGCTAGTGACCTGCTGGTGATGTCACGATGATGTCATCAATCTGGATGCTGCCATCTTTTAATTTTTTAAAACATTTTTTTCTTCTGTAGCCACCCAGCATGGGAGGAAATGAACTGGCAGCGAGGTAATTTGGAACCCACCCCTGCAGTGAAAGAAGGAGCGCCCGAAGCAACCAGCATTGCAGCTGTCCCCCCTCCCCACAGCTTCTTTGCAGAGTGGCTGAAGTGTTCCTAGCATTTTCTCTGCACTGCCTGTGGACTGGCTGCTTTTTGTGATTCCATGTCTTTCATGAGCAGCTCAAAGCTAGCCTTCATGTCAGCTCAAGAAGGATGGGAATGGGCAGGAGCAGTTGCTGTATACAGGGTGGGCTTTGCCTGGGAGCCTGGGCTGCAAAATGGGGAGCCAGAGCTTTTTCCTCCATGGCAACTGCTCCTGCCCGTTTCCCTCCTTTCTGAGCTGTCATGAAGGGGATGGCAGCTGACACTGGGGATGCCTGTAAAAGGCATTGCACAGCTCAGGTGCTATGAAAAGCCCGATACTCACCTCACTGCATAGTGGTGGCAACAAGAGGAGGAGTCACCATCCCTGCTGCCACCATTATCTCAGCACAGGAGGGTATACTGCTTAGGCGCACACAAACATGGGAGAGAAATGATAGAGAGGATCACCACTCTCTATGGTTTCTGCCCTTCGTTTGAGATCTAACAGAGTTGGTACTATCTGGTTCCTGTTGCTTCAGCAACACAACTAGTAGAACTCAGAAAGCAGCATTTATGTATTTATTAAACAAAGGAAGTAAGGGATAGAAAAAGGAGGGAGGGATGAGGAAGGAAGGAAGGTAAAATCAGAGGAGGGGGAGGGAGGTACAAATCAGGAGGGAGGATGGAAGGAAGGAAGGAATAAGGATGTCAAGGGGATTCATGTGTCTGGGTGGGAGTGTGTGATGTCAGGTTGGCAATGCCAACTTAGGTTTTATGGCTCTTGTTCTTTTGTTTTCTGTAGAAAATGGGTCCAAATGACTCTTTGAGTGTTTAAGGTTGCTGACCCCTGACCTAATTTTTTTTAAAAAATATTTAAAGTGACTCCTGCATTTTTATTACCTACATGATATCAACCATTCAATTGTTAAGGTATCCAAGACTTCTAAATCCTTTGCTGGAATAGTCCTTATAGGAGAGGTAGTAGACCACATGAAGATATGTGCAGGTAGTAAGAAAGAGAAACAGAGAGAGAGAAACAAGAGAGAAAGAGACAAAGTGACCCACATGATCACTCAGCTACACCCACCCAGTCACATGACCATGGAGCCACACCTGCCCAGTCACATGACCATGAAGCCAGTAGAACAGGTAGTAAAAAAAATTGGAACCCACCCCTGAGGTGTACCCTACTTTCCCTGATAAAAGTACAGTGGTACCTCTACTTAAGTATTTAATTCATTCCGTGACCAGGTTCTTAAGTAGAAAGGTTTGTAAGTATAAGCAATTTTTCCCATAGGAATCAATGTAAAAGCAAATTATGCATGCAAACCTATTAGGAAAGAAACAAAAGCTCGGAATTTGGGTGGGAGGAGGAGGAGGAGGAGGAAGAAGAGGAGGAGGACGGTCGCTGCCAAAGGAAGAAGGTGAGGTGAGGGGAATAAAAAAATTCAAAATTTTAAGGCTTAAAAAAAGGGGGGACTCTGAGGCAGCGAGGAGGAGCACATTCCTCCCATGCACCTGGCACAAGGCTGCCTCCCATACACTGCACCAGAGAGAGAAAGCCAGGTGGGCAAGAGGAGGGAACTTCCTGCTCCTTTGACTGAAAGGTGGCTGCTGCTGCTGCTGCTACCTGCTTCCTCTTCCTCCGCATGCTGAAGGGCTCCCCTCTCCTCTTGCTAGCTCACTTTATAGCCGGAGTCTTTCCTTCACTCTGGTGACTCCTCGGTTTGGCTGAAGCCGAGTTGATCTGGCCGGGGTGAAGCGCCCCTTTTTGCCTTTCTGCACCCACATTCTCCAGGAGGCAACATCGCATGAGGGAGCAGCACGAGGGAGTCACCACAGTGAAGTGGTTGATTCTCTCTCCAAGCACCCAGAGAAAGGAAAACGCTCCATTCACTCTGGGCTGCCCAGAGTAAAGGGAGCGTTTCTTTTCTCTGGGCACTGGCAGAGGTTTATTCCCTCTCCAAGTGCCCAGAGAAAGGAAAATGCTTTGTTCACTCTGGGCTGCCAAAGCCTCCTTAAGCACCACCGAAAGGCTCCTTTGGCAGTCCAGAAAAGACTGAAATGGCTGGGATTAAAGGGGTAATGGCAGGAAACTGGCGGGGCCTTCGTGCCGCTATCAAATTTCCTGGGAAATTTTTCCGGGCTCAGGTTCTTAAGTAGAAAATGGTTCTTAAGAAGAGGCAAAAAAATCTTGAATACCTGGTTCTTATCTAGAAAAGTTATTAAGTATAGGCATTCTTAGGTAGAGGTACCACTGTACTAGAATGCGATGCCTCAATATTTAGAATTTTATTCAACTTTCAGTTCTTTTGTGTATTTATTTGATGAGAAGGACTCATTCAGAAAGGAAATTTGTGCTTTCCTACAAAATTCACCCTGAATAGTTTATTTTGTCACTTCCATGTTCTCAAATATCATCTAGCCATTAAAGGACACTTACAGAGGCTCCGCAACAATTCAGGCGCTTCTTGGCTATTCAGCGATATAAATATAGATGACTCAGACACACGAGAAGGGTTATTGCTTTTGTGACCTAGTTTTTTTGTATATGTCTGTGATTTGTTTTTCCTGCCACTCTCCCTCTTTTTTTGCACTGGAAAAATCTAGAAAGTTCTGTTCCTTCCTGGGGCCAGCTAATTTTAATGAACAATTTTCCTATGTAATACTTCTTTTATGAATATGGCTATATGTTTAAAATAGAGGGAAAGAATATTTTGCAAATGTTCTAGAAAAGAATGTTTGCAGTTTAGAGTCGAACTATGGGTTCCTTGGTGCTCTCAAAGTTTGATTGTTTTCTTGCAGATATTTCTTTACCAAACTAGGTAACACCATCAGCATTAGTAAGAAATGGGGTTTGCTCTCATTTTATATTCTAGTGGCTAGAAAGTTTCTACACTTCCTTGTGAAACTATGGGAATCCAAAGGGAAAACAATATTATTTTCCTGCTGTTACTAAGGTTGCATGTAGATAATGTCTGAAAACTCATGTCTAAAAAAATAAAAGTCCCTTTTCCACTTATTGCCATTTTGTAATCAGCAAAGTGTTCATCTTGTAAATGCTAAATTGAATAAATATTTGAAATTTGATTTCAAAAATTGTGAGTATCTTCTTACAGTAAGCACAAAGGTATTTTACCTGAGGATGGCAGACAGTCATTTGATTACTTCTTCTTTGCTCTGTTATTACTGAAATGATATGTCTCCTGTGAGCATTTCAATAAACTGACAGAAATACATGTACAGGTGTTCTTTGTTTAGCAATTTGCAACTCAGTTATTGAGAGAAGTGGTTGCTAAGTTGTTGTGGTTCCGTCTGAGGCCCCTCAGGGAACGGCTGATCTTCTGTCGGTTTCCAGCTCAGAGGGAGAGGATGAGGAACAGGAGGTGCAGGCAGACGAGGAGGAGGAATCCCAGGCTGAAGAAGAGGGAGGACAGCCAGAGTCCCCCCAGAGGGAGCTCTCCCCAGCAAGCAGCCTGGATTCCTTAGAGGAAAATGCACAAGCCATAATTGATCTGCAACAGAGAAGAGCTACACAGCGAAGGGACCAATTGGCTAGGTACTTTCAGCATTAAAGAGGCAACAGCTGGGTTTGGGTGTGGTGCTCTTTGGAAAGGCTAAAAGGCAGACCCACCCTTCCTGGCTTGTGGAGTTTTATCTTTGAGAGTCTTGGGACCTGGCTGTGAACTTTGGCGTCTTGGAATCCTGGTTTGTGCCTTTGACTACTGAAACCTTGGGGTGGGTGTGCCAGCAAGAAGCTTGCTGTATTGTCTGGACATCAGGACTCTGCTGTAAAGTATTATAGCCTGTCTGTTGGGAAGAACAGGTTTTCCTCTGTGTTTATTTTTTCCAGCTATAAAGTACTTTTGCTTTTACCAGAGTGTCTGGCTGTTTTTTCCAGTTGGTGTTGAGGTCTGGGGGAACCCAGACAGAACATAAGTGAAACTATGACTGTGCTTATGATCTTACTTCAGCTTTCCTTCACTTTGCAGACCTATATTTTTTCGGAACAATCTTGTTCCTCACTGTCATATTTATATGAAGATTTCCATCACCATTGTAACTGTGAATAGTGACTAAACGAGCAGTCACTAATCAATAACTACTTACCCCCCTCCCCAAATTAAAATATTTTTATTTTTAATATTAATATTAAAAGTGGCAGGATAGAATATTTTCTAATAATAATAATAATAATAATAATAATAATAATAATTTATTAGATTTGTATGCTGCCCCTCTCTGAAGACTCGGGGCAGCTCACAACAACAATAATAACAATGTTACAATGAAACAAATCCAATATTAAAAAACATCTAAAAGACCCATCATTTAAAAACCATGCAACACACGCATACCATACATAAAATATAAAAGCCTGCGGGAGGTGTCTCAGTTCCCCCATGCCTGGCGATACAGGTGGGTCTTAAGTAATTTGCGAAAGACAAGGAGGGTGGGAGCAGTTCTAATCTCTGGGGGGAGTTGATTCCAGAGGGCCGGGGCTGCCACAGAGAAGGCTCTTCCCCTGGGGCCCGCCAAACGACATTGTTTAATCGACAGGACCCGGAGAAGGCCAACTCTGTGGGACCTTATTGGCCGCTGGGATTCCCAAAGCAGAAATAGAGAAAAAATGTTCTTAAAGGCAGAAAGCAGCCATAGTCTTTCTTAATAACCTCCAGTCTTTAAGTCTTCAAGTCTTTACAGGTAGATACTTTGTGCCCATCAAGAAGGACTAGACCAATATATTCATAGATCTATTCAACACCTACCCCTCCAGATGATGGGATTAAGAAGGACAGGACATGACATTTAGGATATAATCGGATTAACCCACCACCATTGCAAAAGACACAAGCCTCACTACATTGCACAACCCCCTAGAACAGGAGTGTCAAACTCGATTTCATTGAGGGTCACATCAAGGTTGTGTTTGACCTTGGAGAACAGGGATGTGTGGGATGGGATGCATGGCCCTGATGGACATGACACAGAATTCATGTCGGGGGCACCTGTGGTGCCCAAGTGCTAAGGCAGGACTTCCCTGAGACCTTCCCTCACTCTCATTATACCTTTCTCACTCACTCCTCCCTTCTTTTTCTCTCTTTATTCTTCTTCCTTCATCCTTCCCCTCTTTCCTTATTTTTCCTTCCTTGCTTTTCCCCCATCTTTTCTTCTTTTTCCTTTTCTGCTTTCCTGTCCCTTCTTGCATGCTCAAATGCACAAGGGGAGACATTTCTTTGCCAGTGAAAATGGAGCTTGGGGTGTTGGGCATGGGGGCCCCAAGCTCCATTTCTGCTAGCAGAAGCACTGCAGACTGGTCCTTTGCTGTTTCCAGGCTAGCTCCACAGGCAAGATCTAAGCACTCTGCCGGTCAGATCCAGCCCGCAGACCTTGAGTTTGACACCCATGCCCTAGAGCATCTCAGAACTCTGTAAAAATCCATTTCTAAGGCAAGGGATCAGCCTTTCCAGAAACATGTTTCAGTCAATGAAATTTCTGGAATTCAAATAAACTTTCTTTCCTTGCAACCAGTCAACCTTCATTTTATTTCCAGTGCCTTTCTCCCAGCTTGGGAAAGGACTGGATTTTTCTTCCAACACCACAACTACCAAGTAAAACTGGAAATGACCTATTGTACATTCCAGATAAATAAAGTAACCCTTCATACATGAAGGTTTTAGCAGATGGACTTCTCCACTACAGTACCCCAGAGAGGAAGAATTATTGCCATTACTTGCAGGATATTTGGATCAGATCAAGAAATCATTACGGAGTTGGTAAGCTTTTCAAAGCCCATAAATATTTTCATCTGGGCCTATGGAAAGTTCATAGTCAGGAGAAAACAAGGGTGCCCTTATAGTTCCTCATCTTTCTAGTTTTCATTCATTCATTCATTCATTCATTCATTCATTCATTCATTCATTTAGATGGGAGGCCTGAAGGGAAGCCATACTCTAGGCTAGAAACCTCAATCTATCATTCTTTATTATAGGCAGATTAGCCAGAATAAAAGTTAAACATTTGAATCAAATAGAACAAGACAGAACATAACATAGTTCTGACAGTAAAATCATCAATGGGTAAGAAATGGTTTTGCCTGATTTTACAGACAGTAGAGCAAAATTCATCTGCACCTCTATAACTGTCTGATTTGGTTCTGCCAACCAACACGACTGACACAGAGTTCAGAGGATAATCAGAACTGCAGAACAAACAGTTACTGCCAACCTGCCTTCCATTGAGGACATGTATACCGCATGAGTCAAAAAAAGGGTTATGAAAATATTTATGGACCCCTTACATCTTGGACATAAGTTGTTTCAACTCCTATCCTCAAAAGGATGCTATAGAGCACTGCACGCCAAGACAACTAGAGACAAGAACAGTTTTTTCCAAATGCCATCACTCTGCTAAACAAATAATTCCCTCAACACTATCAAACTATTTCCTAAGTCTGCACTACTATTAATCTTCTCATTGTTCCGATCACCCCTCTCCTCCCACTTATGCCTGTATGCCTGTAACTTATTGTGTCTATCCTTACAATTTATATTAATATTGTTTCCTGATTGCAATCATTAAGTGTTGTACCACATGATTCTTGACAAATGTATCTTTTTCTTTTATGTACACTGAGAGCATATGCACCAAAGAAAAATTCCTTGTGTGTCCAATCATACTTGGTCAATAAAGAATTCTATTCTGTTCCCTTCCCTTCTCTTCTAAAACACAGCTACATTCAAAGAAACTGTATCCTAATTGTTCTACAATAGTAGCTGTGCATAAAAGGGATCAGGTTTTCCAGGGGTATTTTAGCATTTAAGGTGTTATAAAATGACTTTGTGAGTGTTATAGAGGGTGCAATGCAGCAAGACATGAGTTATAAATTCAGTGGCTTTTTGTCCACAGAGACAGAGTCTCAGCTCGTATGAGACTTTTATATGTCAGCCCTTCAGAACTGGGGTGGGCAGAGTGTTACAATGACCCTCTGAAATTTAAAGCCTGTTATGTGATATAAATATCTTATGGGTTTCTAAGGGGGAGGAAGGGCTCTCTGCTCAAGAAAACATTCTTGGGCAAAGCAGACAGGTGCTGATTGATATGTTTTTTAAAAATGTATAAAGTGCACACTCATAGCCCATCATTAGGAACTCCTTCTTGGAGAAGCTGGGATGTTGGAGCATTAATAAAATAGTCCTAATCCATGAGTAGAACAATTAGGGGCAGAGTTAGGAGGGGAAAAACAACAGTACTGTTCCTTACAAAGCTACCTTCTGAACACACAGAAGTAGGAGAAGAGCAAAGAGTTGCAATTAACACTGAGGGTCTAGAGAAGATTTATTTAGGACATTGCAGAAAACAAGATGGTTTAAGGTATTTATTTTAATACTACAGGAATAGTCATATTGTGAAATGGGAAAAGAGGCAGTAAGATGACATCTGAAGCAGTTTTGCTGAGGAAACCTCAAGGGATTGTTGAGAACAGAATTTTTGAGATAGGTCTCTGCAGATCTTCCAAAAGAAGTTGTATCCCAGATAGTCCAGCGAATCACTTCTGAAAATGCTTTGTGAAACAACATGTCTCCTAGTCTCTTCAATTTAATAATGAAGCAAGGTTCCTGACAATATGATATCTGGAATTGTGAAACCTGGATGACAAACAGGACCAATTGCAGCAAGTTATAATATACCGGTAATTGTTAGCCTTTTTAGGGCAGAATCATACATCCAGGTGAAACTCGAAAAATTAGAATATCATGCAAAAGTTCATTTATTTCAGTAACGCAACTGAAAAGTTGAAATGTAATATGTGAGAGAGACTCATTACATGCAAGGCAAGATAGTTCAAGCCATGATTTGTCATAATTGTGATGATTATGGGATACAGCTCATGTAAACCCCAAATCCACCATCTCAGAAAATTAGAATATTACATGTGATTAAAAAAAAAAAGGATTTTACATAGAACAATATTGGACCTCTGAAAAGTATAAGCATGAATATGTACTCAATGTGGCATGGCATGGAAGCTATCAGCCTACGGCACTGCTGAAATGTTATAGAAGATCAGGATTCTTCAATAGCAGCCTTCAGCTCTTCTGCATTGTTCATTGCAGGAGAGGCGGAGTAACGACACGGACACAAGAGCTGGATTTAAACTGGGTCATTTTTATTAATTAAATTTGCATAATTTATTTAAATAAATTAGCATAATTAACATAATTAACTATAACCCTAACAAGGACCCGCAGGGTCAAACAATTGCTTCTTGGGTGGAAAATGACGTCAGAAAAACTTCTGGGGCAACTTATGGGTGTACCTCCATGCTGATCCAGGTGAGGGACCACGCCCTCACCTGAGTCACTGCCATGCACTTGCAAGTGGGAAGTCCCGCCTGCTAGCCCCTACAAGGGGAAGTAAATGGGCGGGACCTAAAAACAGGTTCCCCCCAATTGCTCAGGTCGCTCAAACCACAAGCCTTTGGAGAGAACCTGTCAATCATCCCCAAAGATGCCCAACGGAGAACACGTAGTTGCTAAACCACCACCCAGTTTTCCGCCCCTAACCTGCCTACCCAAATGACCAAAGGTAAGCCAATTAGCCTGAACAGGGGCGAAGCACCCCCTAACCGCTTATCCATTGCCGCAGTGTGGAATAGGCGAAAAAACGGTCGTAGCAAGTGCCAAGACCGCCAAAAATTCCTATTCGGCCCCCTAAGGGTGACCCTCAATGGCACACTGAAAGGTAGGGAGGGCGGGTGGGTGTTTGCTTTGACAAGTCCAGGGCGAAAAGGAGGTTCTGGAGCCTGCCCAGCCCTTTTATAGTGCTGGCAGGCTCCGCTCTGGACACGTCATCGGGTAGGCCAAAGCCACCCGAAGTTGGCCGAGATCTAACGAAATCTCGCAAGATCTCAGCCATTTCCAAGATGGCGGCTACGCCGAGGGCCGTGTCTTCCTGACCCTCCTGCAAAACGAGCCAGGGATGAAGACACCGACATCTTTCTCTTTGCAGTGCCCCATAGATTATCCTAGGGAATTCAGGTCAGGTGAGTTTGCTGGCCAATCAAGCACAGTAATCCCATGGTCATTGAACCAGGTTTTGGTGCTTTTGGCAGTGTGGGTATGTGTCAAGTCCTACTGGAAAACTGAAGTCAGCTGTCCCTTAAAGCTTGGCTGCAGAAGGAAGCATGAAGTACTCCAAAATCTCCCAGTAGATGGCTGTGTTGACCCTGGACTTAATGAAGCACAGTGGACCAATGCCAGCAGAAGAAATGGCTCCCCAAATCAACACAGACTGTGGAAACTTCACACTGGACTTCAAGCATCTTGCTGTGTGTGTCTCTCTATTCTTCCTCCATACTCTGGGTCCTTGGTTTCCAAATGAGATGCAAAGGTTTTCACAGTCTGTGTTGATTTAGGAAGCATATTTTTGAATTTTTCACTTCCCTTTGCTTCCTGCGCATGTGTGGAAGCAAAATCTTGTGAGGGAATGTGCGTGCAAGCGAGATTTTGGCAATTTTTTGCTCCTGCACATACATAGAAGTAAAATTTCATGAGGGGATGCATGCGCACAAGCATAGCAAACATGCACGTACCACATGCTCACATGGCGAATGGTATTCTGGTAAGACCAACCCGCCCCTGTCTTAGACCAACCTACCTTACCTACCACATATGTATGTACCTATGTAGAAATGGAAGATAGTACTTGTCTGCTTAGTCAATCCACCACCTTGATTTTTAAAAACTCCTTCTCCCCTCTTTCCATTACTGTATGAATCTAAAATATTAAAGAGAGAATTAGGAATTCCACTTTGATTTGGAGAATGGTCATGAAAAAAAGGTAATGAACATGGAATTGAAAAAGCCAAAATTTATCCCATATGCTTTGTTAAACACCTGGGGCAAGTATATTAGAATGTATGTGAATTACTGAAAATGGTAAAATTATTCCTGACACTTTTCACAAGTCATACACCAATAGATGATACCCACAGCTGTATCCTTTTGAACATCAGAGCTTGGCTCAATACTATTTTTTTTGGCTAGGCAAGAGACAAAAATACCATTCATAATAATAGTGATCTGGAACAGAAAGAGAAAAAAATTAAAACCAGGGCTGTGAAAGTTAATGTCTACAGCCCATATTCATTTATCAGAGAAGAGGGAATAAGACTGTTGACACAAGATATAAACACAACTCCCTGCAGTAGACAAAGTGAACCAGAAATGTACTGTGATGTTTTTCCCTTTGGCTTAGTTTGCAATCTGCCATCTGGTGGACTTTAGACATAGTTACATACAATACTCATATGCTGTGTCAAGAGGAACATAAATAAAATAGGGTATTTTTTTTAAAAAAAATATTTAGATACTTAGGTTGCCCCTCCTGTAATACAACTAAAGAATGTTGCCTCTTGGATTTATGACACTTGGAGTGGTTGTTTTTACTTAAATATATTGTATAACTACAGGGGTGTTTGTGAAACACCCAACACACATAGCTTTTACATATCAGCATTACCATTCCCTGTTTCACAACTCATTCCACATGTCTCATAATGAAGCAAATAATAAATAAAGTGTGGCTAATACTGAAAAAAATGACTGAGCATGCAAAATTTCATTTAAATCATAGCACAATTGTGACTGCATTAAGCAGATTTGCTACTGACTCACTTGGGAAGAAAAAGCTAAGTAGGCATAGATGTACCTATTTTCCCATCAGTTGGTATTACACTGTTATGATAATGAAAAAAGAATTAAGAAAGAGATGTTAGCCAAAGTTGGTTCTAGCTCTGCCTGACAGTTTGACCCACTGGATTTATTTCTTAGAGCAACAAAGCTCTGGAATTGGACTCCAAAGTCAAGTTTTAGCTAGCACTCTCTCCTCTTTCATTTTTAGTCAGTTTGTACAGTTAAGGTGAATTTATAGGACCTCTTTCATTTCTAGCCATTTCATTTTGCTGAGGATTGGGTCAATGGACCCCTGAACAAGTAGGCACAATTTGATGGGTAGGCAAAATGAATAAAACCACTTTAAATACCCCAATCTCAAAAGTTTCCTGGGACAATGCACTTGCAGGTTCACCATAACTGCCCTATATCATTTCAGACAGATGAATGTCCAATCTCTTCTTTAAAAACCTCCAGTGTTGGAGCATTCACAACTTCTGGAGGCAAGTTGTTTCACTGATTAATTGTTCTAACTGTCCGGAAACTTCTTCTTACTTCTTAATTCTTTTTCATGAACCCTTTCACATTATTCCAGTTCTGTTTTGTATCCACTCAATTCTCTTGTTGGTTAACATTTTTTAAAATACCGTTTTATCCTTGGGTAACTCATAATCACCAGCCCTAGAGTATTATGTAGTATTATGTTATCTTGGTTATGTTATCTATCTATCTATCTATCTATCTATCTATCTATCTATCTATCTATCTATCATCTATCTATCTATCTATCTATCTATCTATCATCAACAAAATCCACTCGCTCATCGTGAATTCTCCAAAACCATAAAACCTATAAACTTGAAACTTGGCACGTACATATCTCTTGGCTTCTAGGTGCTCGCTAAGAAAGGATTTTGTGAAATGACCATTAGATCATTAGTATTTCATATACAGTATATTCATATACAGTATATTAACATACTCTGATGCTAAAGAATTAGATGTTCTACTTCCCCTCCCCACCTGAAAAGAACTCTATTCCAACTGCCAGTTGGGCATGGGTGTGGCCATCTGCCCTGCAGGCTGGGAGTTTAGACATTCTACTCCCCCTCTCCACCTGAAAGGGAAAGAAGGGGATAAGATAGGAGAGGATTCTGTGGAGCAAGCCTGAGGGAGAGAAGCGGATAGGAGGGGATCAATGTCACCAGCCTTTGGGAGAGAAGGGGGATGGGAGAGGAGAAGATTCTGTGGGCGAAACTGAGGGAGAAAAGGGAAGAGAAAGGGAGAGGAGAGGCTTCTGTGGCCAAGCCAGAGGGAGAGAAGGGGAGTGGAGAGGCCGATCATAACTACTCATTTATGTTCAGGTTTTAACTGTCAATTTATCATGTCTGATCACATAGTTTCATAGCGAAGCATGGGTATCCAGATTATATTATATTAATTATATTATATTATATTATATTATGTTATGTTATATTATATTATGTTATATTATGTTATATTATGTTATTATCATTATATTATATTATCATTATTTTATTGTAATTTGATCTAAACTTCTACATGTGTTTATCAATCTTAATGAAGTTATAATAAAAAGACATATTTGTATGATGACTTATTGAAATCAAACAAATTACCTTAGACATAATCATCAAGTTGGATGTATGGATCTGAAGATTAAGGATGTATGGGAAGGAATGCAATCTAGAAATAAATAACAATTGTTAACTATCTTGAGTGTTCAATTGAGGAGGGGAAAGAGATTTTTGGATACATTCTTCACTTACTTGTTCTTCCTGAAGACCTTTGTCCATTTGGTCATCACGTAATAATGCAGAGGAATCATTACAGTCACATTTTTAAAACACAAAGGAAAATGATCTTTGAAGGTATATAATGATATACAGGGTTTCATTCCCTCTCTTATAATCTTTAACAGCCAATTGTGCTTTTTAAAAGAGCAATGTTAATGTGATGTAACAAATATTAGTGCTTATGATAATTCTGCAAATAAATCATATACCACAACACCATTTTTCTTCATCACATCAGTAGAAGATGTCAGAGGCTATCAAAAAGCTAATTTTCTGGTGCCTACTTCTTTGTCACAGCAAAACTGAAGGCAAAGCAAAGGAAATTATCTAGGGTGGAGAAAGCCAATATCCATCTCCTTGAGAGCATTGTCGGTTTCAATGGGGTATTTTGCTTTAGGGAGGCTGGAAGGCATTCAGACTTTGCAGATTCTAATAGGAGCTGACCTGATCAATACCAACTGAGATTTTGTGGAGATGGGAATTTATACATCTATCCACCAGGATTGAAACTTTCTTAAATTTCTGAGGCTGTTCTCAATCTCTCCCACCCAAACACAGAGTCAAATCTTTTTTGACAAATACTTTTTAACTATGGTTAAATTGAAATGCAAATGCTCACACAGATTTGACACGGAATTTAGAAAATGTAGTATGAAGACAAATTAGACTCCTGATTTTACAAAGATATTAGTGAACTCGGCCAGATCAAATCCTATATCTGTCTTTTGCTTTGTAACCAAACACCTTCAGTGGCAATTAGCCTTCGTAATTAAAGTTGTTAGTAAGAGCTTCAACTCTATGTGGTGCTTACATGCTTAGGTCAGTCAGTCAGTCAATTTTTATTGCTATTTTAGGCCAGTAGCAAAAATATCTCTGCAAATTATCTCTAACCATCTAAATAAAATTAGCTTATGCAATCACAAAATAAAAATTAATTGCCAAAGTTGACGTTATAAAATAGTCTGACAAAGACTCATAAACAAGACCAAAGAAAGGCGAATGTACTATTTCAGAATTCATAAAGCATATTACCAAAATTATATAAAAGATACCGACATAACAAGAGCCTTTGCTTATTTGATCTATTAATGCAGTCATGTTGGGTTAAATATACATATACATATATACATACATATATATATGATTTGACACAAAAATATGTAACCCTTCCCTGGTGCAGAGCTGAAGGGATTGGATACTGTAGCCTAGAGGTTAATTCTCTGCCTTACAAGGCAAAGGTTGCAGGTTCAAGTCCCAGTGAGGGTATGGCTAGCTGATGAGACCAAAATAAGGCCGAAATAGATCTATCCTAGTCTCCCTTAATTTTCAAATTCAGCAAAAAAAACCATGTGACACACACATATATATATATATATATATGACATATATATATATATATATATATATATATATATATATATATATATATATATATATCTGTCTGTACGAAACCCACTCACATATTAATCACAAAATTGTCAGCCTACAAACTTGAAATTTGCCACATATCTCCTCTTCTAGGTGTTCACTAAGAAAGGATTTTTCAAAATGACCATCGGAGCATGAGTATTTCTTATATTATTATTAACAAGTTTTGATGCTACTCTCCCCTCCCCACCTGAAAATATATCTGATCCAAATGCAAAACACAAGTCGATGAGTTTCAGTTTAGTTTTTGCTTTCACAGCAGCAAGCAGCTTTACTACAGAACAGTTGAGCTAAATTATGCCCAGACTCCTTCCTTTCTCCTTCTTGCTCACACAGCAAACACTGATTCCAAACACCACTAAACTCTCTCATACACTAACAGGATGCTAGCCAGATGAATACCAATGAATGCTGGTAGGCAGAGAGACTTTTCCCCTTATTTTCCTCCTCAGTTCAGACAAATCTGTTCCTTCTACTATAACACCAATTAATGGGGGAAAGGCAAAAAACACAGAAAAAAGATTTACAGATGCAATTAGGAAAATAAAAGAAAGCCTGTTTCTCCCGTGGCCAGTTCTATGTGGCATGTTCCAGAGTCAGTTCACCTGACAGCCTGTCATTCTTCAGCCAGACAGCAAAACCAGGAATGGTGTTTATGGGACGGTCCTGAGCAATTCATCTGAGGGACGAATTAAAAGTCTATACTATGCAAAGTCTATACTTTTTCAATTTGTCAAGCCCCATCATATAGTTTGGTAGCAAAATCTGGGTATCAGCTAGTTTTAAATAATTATGCCGTTCAGAACAATAAAATAGTCTACTTGTCATAACCATGCTATATATATAGTAAATTGATAATACAAATTTGCTTAAGGTAACAACTGAAGTAAAAATGAAATTTCTGAATTCTTACTTCCTGAAATAGTCACCAGCTGAGATTATGATAAATTGCCAATAACCCTTTTATGTTGTATTAATCCCGTGTTCCATTTCACTTGTTAAAAATGAGCATGAAGTGATATAATATTATGCAATCATCAAGTATTTTCTGATATTTACTGATAATCCAATTCTATTATTGGCATTTTTCCATTAATTCTAAATTTAAAATTGTTCTTTTATTTTAAGGATTTGGCATTTCCCATTTTATCCATTTAAGAAATGTTGAGCTGAAGAAAGAATCTTATAACTACAATTCTGTTTGAAATTCTTAGATAAATTTAACCAGAGTTATTTTTTGCCATGTCCTCATGTTGCTAAGGGAATTAAGAAACAGAATTCTTTAGATAGTCATATCAGAAATATTAGGCTACTATTTCATATAAAGGAATTCACTGTTATCAAGGACAGATTAAAAAGGTGATAGGAAATCCAGAAATCCAGCATATAATTGGAAAACAGTTTGGTGTATTAGTTAAGGCATTAGGCTAGAAACTGGGAGATTATGAATTCTAGTTTCATCTGAGGCACAAAACCAGCTGGATGACCTTGGGCAAATCACTATCCTAACCCTAGAAAACAGGGAAGGGTAAACTGCTTTCAAAATCTTACCAAGAAAACTCCAGACAGCTCTGAAGGAGTCAAGACTTACTCAAAAGCAGCAGAACCAAAGCAAACCAGAACAAACCCATCCAAAATGCCACAGAGTAGATCTGTTTGTATTTTCTCAATTGGTGAGAGAGGCCTTCTTCAAATACCCTTCATTACAGTCTCATTTGAACAAGCTAGATAGGTGATGAGTGTTACGGATCAGGCAAAAGGTACAAAAGAACAATATTACAGCCGCTTCTATGCCATTCTACAAAGTTCTTTTTATCATAGGTAATTTATCACCAACAATTATATCAGAGATGCTTTGAACAATATTTGTGGGCTGTATTGGTTTGCTTGCTAGCCATTTGAATAGGCGAGTTCAGGAATAGCTAGGTATGTTGGGATTTACTTAATGTAAGAACATTCCAATTTTAAGCAAATACTTAGGACATTCTAACAGAATATGGAAAGCCTATTGGAGATCCTTTTTATTTCAACTTGTACTCAACACAACCAAGGTATAGTTATTTGGGGATTTTTTTTCTTATGCTTTCAACTTTTCTTAAGACTCAAATACTCTATCTCTATCACCAAAAATGCAGCATAATGTTCTGTATGCTGTTTTATAAGAAAAGGTCAGCCAATATGTTCATTTGTCCTAGCAGCCTTGCAGCTGTTTTATTCATGCATAACAAACAAATTACTTGCTTATTATAACATATATGCACCCACAGTCCACAAGCTCTCCTAGTAGCTAACCTAAAACCTAATTATGGATATACACCATTAGCTATCACATTTCATTCTGTCTTCAGGAACATTGCCTAGACACAAGAGAAGATGCACATGTAGGAGAAGACAGACTGGTGTCTGCATAATTGAAGCATCCAATTCCCATCCTAAAGGACCAGATCTCTGTGATATGGATTAGTTAACCTTTCTATTTGCATAGATATTTCAATTGACAGACCTCAATTTTATCTGTATTTTTCCCTTAGATTTATTTTAGAAGCTTTTGTTGAGTGCTGTCTTAAACAAGCCTGTGAGTCATGAACAACGTAGCTCTTCTCTTGTTGGGTAAAGCATTTGGCACCTTTTCAGTTGTCGTGCACTAAGCCGTAATGCTTGGAAGGAAGTTGCTTCATACATAGAGCTGCACACATTGCTTTTGACTTTGGATGTTTAGGGATGGCCTTTTTGTGTGTAATTTGCTATTTATAGTGTCTGTTTTGTTGAATAGCCAACAGCAGCTGACAAGAAGGAGTCACAGGCAATCTGACAGGAACAGCAACTTTATTCAGAACCCAAAGAAGCTGGGACAGCAAGGTTGCCAATTGGTCTTTGGGCCCAATTCAAAGTGCTGGTTATGACCTACAAAGCCCTACATGGCTTCATGTATCCCAATGGCCAGTTAGGTCCCACAGAGTTGGCCTTATCCAAGTCCCGTCGGCCAGACAATGTCGACTGGTGTGGCCTAGGGGAAGAGCCTTCTTTGTGGTGGCCCCAGCCTTCTGGAATGAACTCCTTCTAGAGATTCATTCATTCATTCATTCAGTTAGTTAGTTAGTCAAACAATTATAGGGTGATAATTTGTACAAATAAAACATTAGATAAGTAATGATAAAAAGTAACAAAAGAAGACAATAGGACAGGGATGGTAGGCACAGTGGTGCGCTTATGCATGCCCCTTACAGACCTCTTAGAAACATACCATCCCCTCCCCTCCCTCTTGGTCTTTTGTAAAGCTTTAAAAACCTACCTTTGCCGGGGGATATGGGGGCCATGAGTGATGAGACCATCTCTGGCCGATACGAGATATGATTGGATTGGATGAATGTGTGTGACATGGGGTCTTTTAAAATGTTTTAGTAAATTTTCATATTTTATAGTTACTAGATTTTGTATATATTGTTATATTTAATGTTGTACGCCACTCTGAGTCACCTCGAGAAGGGTGGCATAGAAATCTAATAAACAAACTAACTACAGTGAGGCTTGACAGCTCCCTTTTATAGGGAAGCTGTCAAGTCCTGAACCAATAGGAAGTCTTCATTTTCCTGCTTGTCGGCTGCCTGTGCCTCAACCAATCAGACTGAAGCAGCAGCTGGCAGGGTCATCAGTTGAGGGCTTAGTATGTTGTTCCTTCTCCTAGTATGCTGTTTCTTCTCTCTCTTGGGTTGTTGTGCACTGAGCCCTAATGCTTGAGGGGAGGTTGTTTCACATGTAGAGTTGCACAGATGGAGATTGTGTCATATTGCTGATGGTGCAGGGCTCCCTGTCATTTAGAGAAAACTAAAGAGCTTCAGGTTGCCCTCAGCCATGAAAATTCACTGGGTAATTTTGGACTAGTTATTCTCTCTCAGAGTTGTTGCTCTGAGGAAAAAATAGTAGAAAAGATCTTTATGTACATATCCTTGAGCTTTTAAAAAAAAGAAAGCATATAGATCTAACAAACAAACAAATCTCACTTGTAAAGACATATTCCTTGCAGGCATTCTCCTTAATAGGGTATGTGAGAAGGAACTATGCAGCCTCCAACTCATGTATTTACTTAACGTAGATTTATAACCTCTGAAGCAGCTACTGTATTCCACTCACCTTTAAGGAATTGCCTTCACTATAAGCAGCTACCCTGGGATCTGATTTGATAAAAATCAATAGAGAAATTCTTTACCCACCATGAAGAATACCAAACAACCAAATAAGCAAACCCAAATAGGAGTCATTCAGGACTTGGTAGCTAACTACACATGACAGTAATGATATAGCAAGAATCAATTTTCCCCAGAAACACTAAAGACTGTTCTGCACTACAGTCTTAAGCTGTTGGACTTTTCTGCACAAGACAGCTAGAAATAAAGAAGGCTTAAGACATCCATTTCTGGATTTAAATCCCTTCTTCTGCTTTCACAATGGTGATGGCATGAACTTCTGCCTGGATTGCACTGATTGCATCCCTGATTGACAGATTGCCCTAAGGACATAACAAGTGTGAACTGCTTTTCTAGGTATGGGCTGGTCTTTGAGGATCCCAGTGCATCCATCAATCTATATGGGACTGACTGTTGATCCAATCTTGTCAGTTTCCAACCATCAGAAGGCTTATGGATGCACCTTCTCCCCATGCTCAGCACCCTTCAACTTGTTCTTTCTATCTACTGTATTATTATACAGGTGGTTTTTTTTTGTTGTTTCCTCTCGTGTGAGCTGTTGTTTGTTTGTGTGATAGCCATAGCAATAGCCCTTAGACTTACATACAGCTTCATAGTGCTTTTACAGACCTCTTTAAGCCGTTTACAGAGTCAGCTTATTTTCCCCAACAATCTGGGTCCTCATTTTAACAATCACGTAAAGATGGAAGGCTGAGTCAACTTTGAGCCTGGTGAAATTCAAATTGCCAGTAGCCGGCAGTCAACAGAAGTAGCTTGCGGTATTGCATTCTAACCATTGCACTACCACATAGTATTTTCCTCATGGAAAAAATAATAATTTATTGTATTTCTATGCCACCCAATTCCTGAAGGACTGTGGGCAGCTTACAATAGGATATAGAAAATACATTTAAAAAATAAAAATATATGCACACTCAACAGTCCACTGATACATCAGTGCAACAAGAAATACATACATACATATGCATACACACACACACACACACACACACATACACAAACACATATGTTGCTAAAAAGAAATAGTAGCAGAACTCTTCTCAATTTCATTCTCTTAGAAAGTCAGAGATTTCCGTTGTGGAACCTATGTAAAAAAAAATCTAGCTCTTCACTGCTGTTTCATTGCACTGTTTCCTCCCTCCCTGTTTACTTGTTTCCCCATGGTTTTGCCAATCCTGACCTTCATTTGTATACCTTTACTGATGCTGGACATTCTAAATTCTTGTACCATATTTCCTTCTGTTCTTAAATACATGTGTTTTGTCAATTAAAACTGGTCAAACCTCTTCTAGAGGATGAGGAAAGATGATGATGTTGGTGGTGGTGATGATCATAGTGATGATGATGGAATAGTGGTTGTGATTGTGGTATGCACTTTTCAAGTGGACTGCCTATCTTCTGCTGCTGAACCTGTTGGACAAAGAAAGCTTGAACACCATTCTCTGTTATTTGTATATATTATTGATCAACATTAGGCTGAAATTATTTTATCCATGAAATGTAATTATAACCAACCATGTATGTCAATAATATTTAACAATAAACAAGTATTATTACATAATACATATTGATAGCAGTGTTAATCCATTCAATTTTTTAAAAAAACTGAAGCTAATTCAACATTAAAATCCTAAACAAAAAAATGTCTAAGTCCTTTTTTTAAAGCATACAAAATATTGCCATTACTCAAAGATGGTAAGAGTTCTTACTGTCTAACATGTTCTCCTTTATAGCAGCCTTTCTTTAGCACTGACCTGGATCTCCTCTTAAAGTTTATTCCCCAGCTCTCACCAAGAGAAATAAAGTTTGCCATTCTATTCTTTCCAACAGTGGTATTATATTAATATTGATTTTTTCCTGGTTGCTTATTTGTACCCTATGACAATTGTTAAGTATTGTACCTCATGATTCTTGACAAATGTATCTTGTCTTTTATGTACACTGAGAGCATATGGACCAAAGACAAATTCCTTGTGTGTCCAATCACACTTGGCCAATAAATAATTCTATTCTATTCTATTCTATTATATTCTATTCCCCATCCTCTTTCCATCAAGCTCACTAAGATGCTCTTGAAATAGGAAACATTATCAACCTCTCAAGGGATGTACTCAAAAGCTGGATTCTCCTAGTCATCTTCTGCTTTACAAGTTGGCAGTTTCACCCAAAGATGTAAATCTTCAAAACTTCCTTTGGGGATAGTTTAGCTTCTCAGATTTTTGCAGAGAAAGTTAAAGTAAAGGTTTGCATTTACAAAATGATAATTCCATTTTTCTATGGCTAGAATTATGAATAAAGTTCTGACTTGTGCATTACAAAGCACATTTGACCTATGGGATTGAAGTCTTTGCTCTGTTTACTTTGTACTTTGGGGATTTGAACACAAATCCTTGAAAAAAATCAATGTTGCACCCCTTGGCATGTGTTATAAAATCGGGGAGTTTCTTTGTGCGGTAATTTTCCTATTGCACAAACAATCTGGTTATTTCAGGCTGACTAATTCATCTTTTTCTGTACGATCATATTTTCTTTGGAACTGATATCATCTTTTAAGGGAAGCAAAGAAGGAAATACATGCTTAGATACTATACAGGCTTCGCTGGGATTGCTTTCGAGGAGATAAATATACAGTAGCTCTACTTATGTGTAGTAAGTCTTATATATAGTAAACATGCTAGTTGCTGTTTGCTAATGCTTAGGATCTAAACTTTTGTGAATTGATCAAATTACCTTCCTATTCTCAGATTTCATTAGCAAAGCTGTCTTTCTTGCCTTTAAGAGATAATTAGAAAATAGATGTAAGGAGTTCACCTCAATTGAACACTAAAGAAAAAACAGGGAAATGGGTTTAGCATTTTCTTAAATGTTTCCTTTTAATTTCCTTGCTTTAACAATGTTTGCATCAACATAGGTTTTTCAAGTCAGTTAGAAATGATGGTAAGATTTCAAAGAGGACTGACTCAAAATGCATTTAGCTCATACTATTTTCTATATACTGTACTTTACAACTGGTTTCCCAAAAAGCAGAGTCAATGGAGAAGCCAGAAATAAAATCACAATGACAATCACATTGTGTCTTATTTAATTACCACATCATTTAATGATGAAGTTGCCAGTCTCAATTGTTGTTATTAAGTGAGGACTATCTGTGTCTTAAACCATCTAACCTAGACTGGAATCCAAGTATTCAACTATAATCAAATTTTATCTATCTATCTATCTATCTGTCTGTCTGTCTGTCTGTCTGTCTGTCTGTCTGTCTATCTATCTATATCATAGCTTAGTGTGGAAATCCAACACTCACTGTATCCTTTTTCTCAGTATCTGAGTCTACATATCACACTAAATCTTCATTGACCTAATCATTAGCATAGCCATAACCATATGGTTATAAGGGAATAACAGTAGGTACCATTTATCTAATTAGGTGTTGTAAGATTCCCCAGATTACATAATTGCATGCCTGAATCAGTCATGTGCAGTCATATGTAGACCATTTGACCTCAGACACTGTGATAATCAAAAATGCCCACTTGACCATAAGAACGAGAACCAGTTGTAAAGTTACTTTTTCAATACCATTATTATTTTGAGTGATTGCTAAACAGGGCACTCATTAAGCCATGATTATTATATTAAAAATAAATATGTATAACAAAATAAATTAAGATGTAGAGCAATGTATAAATCACCTAAAGAGAAAGCTATACAATCTATACTTTTTATAAATCATAATACTTTCTAGCATAGATTATGGCCATTTGAGACAGAACTTTTAAAGAAATAAAAACAGCACATATTATTAATTTAGATTCCCCCCCCCCCCATTCCTAGTATGCTGGAGATGTTGGGAATTACCACCCCAAATATCTGGATGGTACCATATTGGGATAGGCTGCTATAGTTGTACAGTATGTAACATTAGCATTTCTTATCTTTTTATTTTTAATGTGGAACATGGTGAAAATAATTCAAGTTTCCACATCAAGAAGAAATAAATAGTATTTCTGAATTTCATTAGGGCATCAAATTGTCACTAATAAAAGTTGCAACTTATTTGCAGATTAACAAAAAGATAATGAAAATGGTAATAGACACCAGTCTAGAAACCAGAAGACTGTGAGCAATAGTTCTGCCTTTGGGCTAGTCACTCTCTTTCAGTCCACAATGTCAGGCTTGGGCAACAGACTGGTTGGTCAATTCCTGACACAACCAAATTCGTCAATGCTCAGTTGATTTTTTAAAAAATGCTTCTGAATTTGTAGGATGATAGGAAGGGGAAAAAATGAAGATGCTACCTCAGCTGCTGAAAGAAAATATAAATGTAATTGAATGAGCAATGATATATAATATTAAAGTAAGAGAGCTGTGTTTCTGTATGTACATATGTATGCGCAGATACATATATAAACACACCCCAGCTGCTACAATAATTTCCTTAGTGTGACAATGCTATTATTATTTTGAAATGCAATTGGCAAGTGGCAGATTCATTATTTGGATAACCTTATGCATATTTTAGATTTAAGTTAGGATTATAACCAGGATGCCTAACATTTAAAACACTCTATAAATATTAATACTTCCCTTGGAAAGAACATTACTGTACTGTTCATATTTAAATCATTAGATGTATTTGCCTAAATTCCATGGAACTTCTAAAATACAGAGTAAAATATGTTTGGGAAGCATTCTAGTACATAATCATAAGCAAATGAAAAAGATAAATTAGTTTTGTTTCATAGAACACATGGGACTGATGTCAGCACAATGTTGAATTGTTAAATGCCTAGACTATGGCTCCATGATTTTTTAAGAAATATAACTGTAGAAAATAAAGTCTAAAGGCATTTCTTCTAGTCTCAGAAAAAGGAAAGTATTCTTTCAGATGTTAGCTTGTCTTCACATGTTATGAGACTACAACTCCCAGAATTCCTAGGCAGCAGGGCCCTTGGAATGGCAGGCAGAAGAGAAGTGCTAAGTTAGGGAAAGCTCTGGAAAACATGTTGCCCACACTACCAGTTAAATGCTGCATTGCCAAGTGGGAATATAAAAGTGCCAGCCATGGAAGGTTTAAGATTGGCCGCATCTGTTATTAAACTGTTTTGTATTTTGATGTGGTATAGAGTCAAATAAAGTAATGTGATATAGAGTGTGATGTCTATACTTAAAAACTAGGCTTACACAAGCAATATTTTCCCTGTGACATTCAATTGTGATAAAAGTTGAGCTTTGAAGCAAGTTAGAAATAGTATTAATGCTTTTGGACTTGGTGTTGAGGAAGACTCTTGAAAATACCATGGACAGCGAGGGAAACAAATAAATGGATCAATACAATAAATTGGTTTAAATCTCTGGCACAAGGTGCAAATGACTAGACTGGAATAGTTACACGTGACGACCTAGCTCCCTTCAGAAACCCATAAGTTGGGTGTTTCTGGGGAAGAAATAGCAAACTAAAGAGAGCTCCAATAAAAACTCTTCATAATTCCTCTAGAGACAAGGAGAAGACTTGAAATCTCTCAAGTGCTCCAGACAATTATTCCTCAATACACCAGAAGACAGGGGTTTCCATTCCATTTAATGCTCTTGGAGATGAGACTAAATCCTCTTATCTCAAACTGCAGTCAGATCTTTTATGAATATTAGGTTCTCATACTTCTTTTTCTAATCATTCTAATCAATCCAGCGTAGTGATCTCATTTGCTGTGTTGTATTGACATAACAACAACAACAACAACAACAACAACAACAACAACAATAATAATAATAATAATAATAATAATAATAATAATAATAATAATAATAATAAGTGGCAGACTACAAAAATGATCACCCAAAAGTGATCTTGATAACTTTGCTATGTTGGTTTACAAAAGAGACTTGTTAGACTTGTTAGATTTTGAAGAATTTTGTGAGAAGGAACAAAGTCAAGTATCAAGTTCTAGGATATTAAGGGATTAAAATTCAAGATTGTTAAAAGTAAAAGAAAGTAATATAAAAATATAAATTTGATTTATTTAATGAAAATTATTTGTATGGTTACTAAGATGAATTTTATCTTGACAGCATTCAATCAATCAATTCAATCAATCAATCAATCAATCAATCAATCTAGTAACAACCATTTTATAGAAAGCAGTAGGTCATCTTTCCTCTTGCTTATTAACTGGGGTGAGTTGGCAGAGGCAAAGTTTGACTAAAACTTGGCTTGTTGGTTATTCTGGTGACTTGACTATATAATGATAAGCTAGCCACTTTAATTAGGTTAAAGACTTCAGGATCGTCCACTTTTAATTACTAGGTATTGAGGCATGTTGCTTTCCTTCCATGCTGAAATGATGAATTGTGACAGTGATAATTATACAAGCAATAAGACAATAGTTTCGCTCTGAAGAAGCAAAACTTTACATATGTTCGGGCAATTCTTTGATGTAAATTAAATTGTTTCTCAGCCCCATTAATTAATAATAATTTTGTAGATAATGGTTAAGGGAAAATCAAAAAAGCCAGTGCAGCCAAAGTTGATGTCATAATATGTTCCACCCATATGGCAATTGCTGGGATTGCAAGGTGTCCCCAAACTGCAATCTCAGGGTAAAATAAAACTTAGGTCTGCCCTTCGCTCATATTCAAAGTCAACTAGAGTTGCTGCTTGGTTTCTAACAAGGGCAGGACAAACGTATTTGTGCTTTCAGAGGTGTAAAAATTTTTGACTACTTCCTTCCAATCTTAACTCTAATAAAGCAAACTGGTTTGTAGCTAGTAGTATAACAATAACTGCTGCATTCTTTTTTTAAAAAAAAATAGTTTTTATTAATTATTTACACTAAAACAAAGACAGGACAAATACAATGCAGAGAAAAGAAAATAATACAACAATACACATAATACAAAAAAAGAGAAAGAATAAAAAAAAACAGAAAAAATAAATAAAACAAAACATATATTTGCCAGCCTGCATGTTGGCCTTGTTACTACAACTTTCACTATTGTTTACTATATTCATATTTTTACAAGAATCTTGGTCATGTATATTTCACTCTTGTATCCAGTATTTTATGATAAAGGAATAACAAAGGGTAACAGGATTGCTAGGAAACAACATATTTGACTGCAATGTAATTGTTTAAATTTAAAAATTTTTTTTTTGTTCAACCCAGTTATATCATCTTTTCCACGTCTGGTCGAATTCTGTATTATATTTTTATCTAATTTCCATTGTCAATTTATCCATTTCAGCAATTTCATAGATTTTATTTATGATATTTAAGGTTGATGGAATATTATTTAGTTTCCAATTTTGTGCAAATGTGATTCTGGCCACAGTAGTTATGTGTATTATTAGATATCTGTCCTCTTTTGCTATTTTTTTGCCTGATAATTCCGAGCAGGTACAACTCTGGTTTTAGTGGAATTTGTAAATTTGTTATTTGCTCTAAAAGACTTTTGATTTTAGTCCAATATTTTTTAGCTTTAGGGCAAGTACACCATGTATAGTAGAAAGTTCCAATTTTCTTTTGGCACTTCCAGCATGTTGGTGATGTATTTGGAAACATTTTAGAAAGTCGGGCAGGTGGCAAATGCCACCTGTAGAACATTTTATAGATATTCTCTTTATATGTAGAAGATGTTGTCAATTTATAATTAATAGTCCATATTTTACCCACTCATCAATATTAATAGTGTACCCAAATTTTTTTGTCCATGCTGTATTCTATAGCTTCCTTGGGAATACATTTGCACAATGCACATGCTTGTTTGTCTGCGAAGTAAGTCCCACCAGGTATATTGAGAGCCATTTCCAAGAAATTACATACCAACCACACTGTTAAATGCACCATTGAAAACTATGGCCTCTGATTCATGGTGAAATGCTACCAATTTGGCCTGGTTAAGGCATACTGATAGTGACAGCCGCAAGTGGTTCAGAGAACTGATAGAGGTTGCAGCACGAGGCTCCCATTCAGACATTGCCATTTTCTTTGTTTAAACACTCTGCACTTGCGCAAAGCCTTCATGCATGTGCAGAGGGTGAAAAAGCGCATGCGACGGTGGCAAAGCACATGCATCCAAACTGGTACAGAAGGTAAACAGATGTCACCACTGGTCTGATTTGGTCCACATTGAATTTAGAAGTAAATCAAAGTCTATCTCACTGTAGAGGTATCAAGACATCAGCTGATAGTTGACCTATACTTTGCCTTCCTACCACAGTGGTACCTCTACCTAAGAACACCTCTACATACAAACGTTTCTAGATAAGAACCAGGTGTTCAGGATTTTTTCCCTTCTTCTCAAGAATTATTTTCCACTTACAAACCCAAGCCTCCAAAACTGTAATGGAAAAGGCAGGGAGAAGCCTCCGTGGGGCCTCTCTAGGAATCTCCTGGGAGGAAACAGGGCCAGAAAAGGAGGCAGGGAGAAGCCTCTGTGGGGCCTCTCTAGGAATCTTCTGGGACTAAACAGGGCTGGAAAAGGAGGGGAGAAGCCTCTGTGGGGCCTCTCCAGGAATCTCCTGGGAGGAAACGGGCCCAGAAAAGGTGGGGAGAAGGCTCTGTGGGGCCTCTCTAGGAATCTCCTGGGAGGAAACAGGGCTGGAAAAGGCAGGGAGAAGACTCCATGAGGCCTCTCTAGGAATCTCCTGGGAGGAAACAGAACCTCCACCCTCCCTGTGGTTTTCCCAATCACACACATTATTTGCTTTTACATTGATTCTTATGGGAAAAATTGCTTCTTCTTACAAACTTTTCTACTTAAGAACCTGATCATGGAACAAATTAAGTTCGCAAGTAGAAGTACTGCTGTATTTTTATATATGAACTCACAAGAATTTTTTTTTCTAACATGCCACTCGGCAGCAATCTTGTTAAAATAATAATAATAATAATAATAATAATAATAATAATAATAATAATAATAATTTTGTCTCCTGCCCGAAGCCAATATTTAAAGCTACCTATGGTGCCAATCTTATTATTGTTTTGATGATAGGCCAAGATATTTTTATTTTCCCCATTTTTCGAAATGTATAGTCTTCTATTTTAGCATGCTTGTCATCATGTATATTGTATTTAAAATATTTATAGCCCGCCTACAGTCTAGAAATCTCATTGAATCGTGGGTTGCAATCTATAAAAGATTGAACAATAATATCATGTTAAATAAATATTTTTTTTGAAACACATAGTTGTAAGCACAACAACCTTGACAATGAACCACATTTCCATGATTTTGGAAGAAGGCAGGCAGAAAGTGGAACAAAGCAATCTGGTCCCTTTGTCAGGATGGTTTCCCTTTTTTTCTTGGACAATTGAATATTCCCTCATTTCTCATGCTAAGCTGGTGGTAGGGAACAGGAACTGAAGGGGCAGAGGAAGATTTGGATCTAGTAGCTTACCACAAAATTTTTGAAGACTTTTGGAGGTGAAGAACACTAATCAACTAAAGTAACAGTCATGTAGGATGGCAGAAAAATGGGGAAATGAATTCAATTAATGTTGAATGTCCCTCTCTAAGTTCAGAGTTCTCCATCTGAGAGGTCATCTCATCAATTATACAACCTCTTAGATATGCCAGGAGCACAAGAACAAGACAGAGAAATATAAAGATGTTGAATGTTATCAAAGAATGTTGATACATCTCTCAGGGTAGATGGCAAAAACTAAACACACAAAATTAAACAATAAGTTATTGAAATGCAGTTACAACAATATGATTTGTGCCTGGCTACAAGCCATTGTTTAGTGTTCTATTCATTATATGTATTATTATGCCCACTAGTACCACAATATACAGTACCTTCGGATCGTCCTATGTAAATTTTTATTGGCAAAGATATCCCAATAAAAAGGTTCTATTGGGATCATGTGAGTAATTCTGGCATGTCAGAGATGTACTTGGATCCTATAGATCTCTCTGTGTACCCCTGCCAAAACAGAGTCTAATTAAGCAGTTTTTAGATTAAAGGTAATTGCTCCAATAGTGTAATTTGGGCATGTCCTAAGGGACGGGGTGGGTTCTAACTTACCTTGCTGCTGGTTTGCTTCTTCGCAGGCCACGTGGCCATACCTCGTGGGCATGCACACACTTCGTGTGCTTGTGTAGAGGCAGTGCCAAAAAAATTTAAAAGCCAAAAAATAAGATGCACATGTTCAGAACAAAAACATAAATAAATTAAAAATAAATAAATAAAAAGATGCACCAGCACCAACTGAACCAGTTTCATGATATCATCAAGACATCACCAGCTGGTCGCTACTGGTTTGCTGAACCAGTCCAAACCGAGAGGAACCAACCTCTGCTAAGGGATATAGAACAATATGTAATTGATGTTTGTCAGCCCAGCATCCAGTTGGGACTGCCACTGTTTGTGTAAGAAAGCAATCTATTTTATTGTTGGGGAGTATGTTAATGACATTACCACTTAGACTTATATACCACTTCACAGCCCTCTCTAAGCAGTTTACAGAGTCAGCATATTGCCTCCAACAATCTGGGTCTTTAGTTTACCCACTTCAGAAGGATGGAAGGCTGATTCAACCTTGAAACTGGTGAGATTTTAACTGCTAAATAGCAGGTAGCTGGCAGTCAGCAGAAGTAGCCTGTAGTACTGCATTTTAACCACTGTGCTACTACAGTTATATTAATAAATGTAATAAATGTAATAAACAAATGTAATAAAAAAATGAAACAAATATATATCAGTTCAATCTGGGTTATTTTCCTTGGGAATGAGAGAAATGGGAGGCTACACAGCTTCTTAATTCTATCTGATCCATCTTGGGGTTTATTGTTTCATATGAGGCTAACTATGACGTATGGGTATGACCAATACTATATAGGAATTACCAGTCATTTAGGCCCTAACAGCCTCCTCCACTTTGTCCAGCATGTTTATTTAATAGTTAATGAAGCTTTGCAAGAAGATGAAGAAAAAATCCTAGAGTGACTTTGATAGGGCTCTCCAGAATCTCTGTGCTTTCAAATAATTTGGACAGGAAGTAAATTATAAAATGCCCACACACACAGAGAAAAAGGATAATGGCTTGTTGAACCTGCCTTGCTAATTTACAAAGAGCAGATGATCCTCTGTTTTGCCTTCACAAAATTCCTTGCATAGGTTGCCATTGTGTATTGGCTACATAAAAGAAACATGTGGAGCGTAGGCTTGCAGTCAACATGTGAATGAATGTTTGTCGATCGTTATGCAATGGCAATATAATTATAACAATATTGCACATCTGCTAAATGTATATGCAGATTCTGCTGACAGGGATCGTTATACAGAACATTTCCAGAAAGCTTTAAATACCAAGCCTGGTAATATTATGATGAGGATGCCTTTCCCCCCTCATTCCTTTTATTTATGGGAGCAGCCAGGCATGGAACAGAATGCATTGGGAAATATTCTTATTTCATTTAACAAACAATGGGATTTTACAGTGGGGGAGGGGGTTACTTTGAAGGCTTTGTAGGTTTTACAGGAGACGTTTACTATCTACTGTAGTACCCAGCCAGATATCTTGAAATATTTTATATTTCAATGTTTACTTTGACTCTATTTTCAGGAATCATAGTTAAAACCTATCTTGAAGTGTGGCCGAAGGTGCTACTCTGGAAAGCTCCTGAAGAAAGAACAAAGGCAGTGCTGGAGTTTACAGAGATTTCCAGATTGCTCACAACTGGGATGAGGAAGGGGAGGTTCTTCTCATTGAATTACAGTAGAATTCCCAACATCCTTGAATGTTGATTATGCTAGGTTGCCAGAAGATAAAGGCAAAACATCTGGCCAGATGTAGAGTCAGCTCTGCATGTTGAATATGTAGAAGATGTCTATCAGTCAATGTTGACAAAAAAAAAATTGTGCCACTATGACTTGCTTGATGAAACCTCCTTACTATGGCTCTACAAAGAGTTAACTTCTTTGTGAATGGATGGATAGATGGATGGATGAATGAATGAATGAATGAATGAATGAACGAAAAATTCACTGATCAGTGGCCATATATGTGACTTCCTTGATAGTCCTTCAGAACATAGATCTTGGTTGAATCCAATTCTATATTGGCATCAAATAATTATGCTCCAATCTTGGCATTGGGGAAATTTATGTTTATATATATTTAGAGACTGTTTTCTGGGATATTGTAGTTGTCTCCAGGTTGAAATGTCTGACTCCTAAAGCATCTTGTATTATAAAACACTATAGTTTTATAGTCTACGGAGAGGGGCGGCATACAAATCTAAATAATAATAATAATAATAATAATAATAATAATAATAATAATAATAATAATAATCACAAACATGTGTAAAATCCTATATAAGATTAAACAGTAATCTTATGTGAGGTTCTTCTTTTTGGTTGAGTGACTTCAGAGCAACTTTATTTTTATTCATTAGATTTGTATTCTGCCCTGGAGTTTAAGTTAGCAGACATCTGATCCTTGCATCCATATTCCCCCCACAACAATCATATACACTTTATTGGACTGTGAGAGAGTGATTAATCACAAATTACTCATTAGACCACTGTAGCTGAGAGTAGATCTGAATATGGTTTCTTTGGTGGCAATCCAACACCTTAACCAATATACAGCACTTTTAGTTTGGCTCCCTAGCAGATATCTGTCAGAGTTATTTTAAATTTGTGTTGAAAACATGGTAGATACCAGGCACAAGGTAATTTTCTTAATAAAGACACGACAGCAGGAGTTCTTTCTCCAGAAGGCTCTTATACTACCTCAGGAGTACCAAAAAGTAACTATGTACTCTACACTATATTACAGAACAAAGCACCAACCAGCCAACCACTATCAGACTACACTATACTAAACCACTAAACCAAAACATCAAATTAGACCACACCCACACAAAAGGTATATTACATTATATACATGTACTGACCAATCAGATCATAGAACAGATTGCATCATTCTGCTGAAGCTCCATGACTCAGAATTCACATTATTTCTACTGTACTTGTAATACTACTTCAGGTTTATATCCTCACAATATCCTCTCTTTTCATCTTCTGAGGTATGAGTATCAAAGTCAATCTTGTCATGTGACATATTGTGACATATTGTGACTTTTTTGACTTTGTGGAGCTGGGGTGGGCATGGTCTGCATGTGCCGTATCCAGGTCGCCAGTTTGACACCCCTGTTCTGAGTGATACGTTTTTGGCAGGGGAAAGGCCAACTGTGGAAAACATAAAGGGTGCATTTCATATATAACTGAGAAAGTGTAGCACATTTTAAATTGTCAAGATATGGCTGAGAGATGACCACAAAGTACTATAGCATTACCATGTTCAGATAAACTGGTGACATATTCCTTGTAGTCCTTCCTTTTGACATGGGGAAGAGATAAATGAGAAGGCAGAGCCACCATATAACTCTTCCACTTTCTCTTTCAAAGCTTGACATATAAAACAACAGCAAAACTAGTTGTAGAAATAAATTGTAACAGATCAAGGTTGTCCACTAATATATTCAGATGAACAAGTCATTTTCAAGGAAACAACTACCACAAATTCAGTTTGTTTGTTTGTTTGTTTGTTTGTTTGTTTGTTTCTTTCTTTCTTTCTTTCTTTCTTTCTTTCTTTCTTTCTTTCTTTCTTTCTTTATTTATTCATTCATTCATTCATTCATTCATTCATTTATTTATTTATTTATTTATTTATTTATTTATTTATTTATTTATTGGATTTGTAGGCCGCCACTCTCCGAAGACTCGGGGTGGCTAACAACAGTAATAAAACAATGTACAATAATAATCGAATAAATACTAAAAATGATTAAAAAACCCATTCATATAAAAAACCAAACATACATACAGACATATCATACATGAAATTGTAAAGGCCCAGGGGGAAAGAGCATCTCAATTCCCCCATGCCTGGTGGCAGAGGTGGGTTTTAAGTAGCTTATGAAAGGCAAAGAGGATGGGGGCAATTCTAATCTCTGGGGGGAGTTGGTTTCAGAGGGCCGAGGCCACCACAGTGAAGGCTCTTCCCCTGGGTCCCGCCAAGTGGCATTGTTTAGTTGATGGGACCCGGAGAAGACCCACTCTGTGTATTTGTAAAGGGGCTTCAAAATGCAAAATGATAATTTATTGGGGGGGGGTTTTAAACTCCTTAGGGAAGGTATATATGCAATAATATAAAGTTTCCCATATATGGTACTAACCAGGGCTGGGTTCCAACTTACTTTACTACTGTTTCGCTTCCTCGCGTGTCACGGTGCAAAAAAAACCCTGATTTTTTTTTAAAAAACCCAAAACACTGAAAACAAAATGGTGGCACATGCGCAGTGCCAGAAAATCATCTTCTCAGCATGTGCGAAGAATAAATACATTTTAAAAAATTCAAACAATGTTTTTCTGATTTTTTTTTAAAAAAATGATGTCATCATGACAACACCAGAAGGTCGCTACTGGTTTGGGCAAACCAGTCCAAACCGGGAAGAGCCCACCTCTGGTACTAACAAAATATACCTAATGAAATGTTATGATTTGTTGTATGAATCTATAAATACTGTAATTTTTTAAACCTTGTCATCCGTTTTGTAGGACTGATCCTGCAATAACCTAACTAATACATTTTTCTCTTCATTAAAAAGCTTCCTCTATTCAGCGTATCCCATGACTTAGAAAGACTGGCTTATAAGCAGTTTAGTGGCTTATTTAGTGTTCAGTTAAGCATTACAGGAAATAAAGATTTGAAGAGGCTCAATCTTCTATGTTTAGCTAAATCCACCACAGAAACAATTTCATTGGTTAAAAATCAGATTGGAAACAAGATGAAGGAATAGTACTGTTAGACATATATTTAATTTGCTTATTCAGTTTAAACCAAAGCCAGCACTGGCTGTTTACATGTGTCAAAATGTTTTGTCTTCTGAGCTTTCAGATTTGTGCTGGAACCCATTGTCAGGAAACTTCTCTGTACCAGAACCACACATTTTGGCAATGAGAGGTTCCATGAGGATACACACACACACACACACACACACACAGAGAGAGAGAGACACTTGTTTATTTGTTTGTTTGTTTGTTTGACTTATATGCTGCTCAATCCTGGTGTCACGGCTGATGCAAGACCAGAAACCCATCTGGGCACATTTCCGAGAGAGGGACACTTCCCCCCAGACCCAACGAGGTTTTGGTCCGGCCCCTCCTCCAGGTCAGCCCTCTCCTCCAAGAGTAAATCTCAGATCAAGGGGGCCTTGTTGGAAACTGACCTGGCATTGAGTAGCAGCAGCCTGAGACCAGGGCCCTGATTACATCTGACACCAGCTGCACGGGATGAGACAGGGGGCCAAAACAGGGTATTGCTTCCCAGCAGCAAGTCCTCATTCTCTGAGAAGTGGCCTACCCCTCATCTCCCACCATACCCACCCCTGCCAGTAATGACTATAATGCCACCCCATCCAGAGTTACTGTCCCGCCTCCACTGGCCTCTCTTCTTCTTGGCAGGCCCATCCCTCCACACATATTAGCTTGGGGGTTATAGCCAGGCCCCCACCCATTTCCAGCAAGGGAGACATCGGTCTTCATCCCTGTGCCCCACATTTTCTCTAACCACTCATTCCTCTCCATCTGAACAAAAGCCATTCACTCCAACTTTCAACCCCCATATAATTAATAAAAACTAATTAGATTAATTAAATTAACTAATAAATCCTAACCCAACTCCACCCCCCAATTCCCAACAACAACAACAGCATTTCAAAATGCAATAATATAATATATATATAGGTATCTATATAACAAAACAGTCCTTGGTCTAATCAAAATCTGAGAATCAGAGAAAATTAATTTTAGTAGCTGGTAATTAATCAGGATGGTGCAAACAAGGATTATACAAATGAGTTCTAATAGTGCTTGGATAAAGGTCTCTATCCCAGTTCTTCTTATGATAGAGTCTATAAAAACCTCTCCAAATCCAGGTCTTTCATCAACTCCTCCCTCACAAGTTAAAGTGCCAGCTGCAATAAATACAAACAGCATCATCCAGGCAAGGTAGTCCACATGGAAAAGTCCCTGCAGCAATCGGGATTCTGTGGCCAGAAGGAAACAATAGTTCGAAAATAGTTGAATGGCTCACCCACTTGGTCTCTCTCCCTTGTGGTATCTTGCCAGAGATGACAAACTGGCTTTAACCCCAGGGAGCCAAGGCACTGAAAGTCCTGCTTCTTGATGTTATAGCAGTCCCAACAAGTTCTTCAACCACTCCAGCCACTTTTCCAATGCAAATTACACTGGTCCCGATGCCTGGAAATGTTCCCCAGCATCCACAACATGTTCGGCATCTCCAGGCTTCCAGAGAAATTTCTGCCAGTCGCTGCCACTCCGCTCATTCTCCGCAGCTAAAAACACCACACAGGGCCATGGAATTTAAACTTCAGTCGCCCTCTATGTCGAGGTCTATTTGCACTTTCTGTTGATTTCATACATTCAACACCCCCCGCTCACTCTCTCATTGTTGGTGTTCTTGGTGACTCCGGTCTCGCTCTTCCCTGCTCTCATAAATGCTGGTCACCATTTTTACTCACCCTCAGATCTCCAAGCACCATCCTCATGCCTAGCTCTTGTAGTCCACTTCAGGTCTTAACATGGATTAGAAGATGGTATAATGCCAAGGACACAAAGTAAGCTCAAAAGCATTATTTTAAGTTGTCAAATTCTGCTATCAGATGGAAAAACCATAGTTCTCGGCAGCGGAGCTCTCATCTTCTCCTGCTGCTCCCATGCCACCAGAACCGGAACAATACTAAGGTACGAATCACAGATGTGAAGTATTCTCCTTCTGATTACAACATCATGGTTTGTGACTGAGCATGTCCAAAAACTCAAAAGATCTCTGGTCCTGATGACCGATCCAGATTGGATCCTTAAAATATTCAGTCACTAAGACCATGGTATTATCTTACTCAAACAGAGTCTTGAGCAAAATTCACAGGATTATTATGTCATCCTTTTCCAGAGTGGTAAGCTTGTTGTAAGTTCCAAATTATATTTTCCAAAACTCCAGATGGCCACCACTCCGAGTTTGCATAATATAGTTAGTTGTGTATCATGAGGTTAAATTGGCATCACACATGTTTACTAATTTAGGGCTACCAGATCTGGGCTGCAAAAATCCAGATGACCAGAAGTTGATAGCAAAATAGTTATCTAGATTTTTGCAGCCCAGATCTGATAGTCTCGATTTGATTTTCATCTTCATTTTCCCATTGCAGGGTTTTCATATTATCAGCCAACCAGTTCTGAAGTGATATAATTGTTGTTTTTCTGAAACGATGACTAGATGATTCTACAAAATTCTACAAGCTGCTTGTGGGGCAAAAGTAACTTGTCATGCAAATACCAACTCTGACTATTACTTCTAAAGGTTTATTCCGATATTGCTTTTTACGGCTTATTTGTTCATAGAAGTTGTTACATCCTCAATGTTAAAATTTATAATGCAATCCAGTATATTACTTATTTTAATGCAACACTTTCTGAGGTATGTACTAGATGAAGCAGAACTATTTCCATAATGCCTGGAGAAAAAGAGACTCTTATAATTATTAATATTCAGATTTTGTTTAAGTATTTCACCGCCATATCAGATTGCCTCACTGATGAGTCAGCAAAAATATACAACAATTAGCTTTAATGCTCTGCAAAATATTTTCCTTTTTGTGTGTGGAAAACTGCTTTATCCATTCCAAATAGCTCTTTTACACAGGGACCAGTCTACTGGTTCTTCCTCTTTTCTAATCAAATATTCAATATTCAGGATAGTAGAGATGCAACTTATTTTGTAATATGACAGCTGTTCTTTGTCTGTTTAATATTAATATGCAGAGATAATGACCTTATATAGATAATTGCTTACTCACACATGCATAAATATATAGCATATATACTTGCGTTCACTCTTACATGCACATGTATGTGTTGTGATTCAGCCTGAGGCTCCTCAGGGACCGGCTGGAGCTCTGCCGGATCCATGCCCAGAGAAGGAGGACAGTGACCAGGAGGGGAAGGACCAGGCAGACGGGGGAGAGGAACGTCAGGAGGAGGAGGAGGGAGAGCAGCCTGAGACCCCCTGGGGGGAGGGGGGCTCTCCCCAGCTAGTAGCCTGGATTCATTGGATGAAGACGCACAGGCTATAATAGACATGCGGCAGAGACGTGCAGCTCAAAGAAGGGGCCAATTAGAAAGATATTTCCATCCCTGAATTGGCAACAGCTGGGTTTGGGTGTGGTTCTCCTCAGCAGGGTTGAAAAGGCAGGCCCGCCCTTACAGTCTCGTGGAGAGTTATCAACTGGGAGTCCTGTGACCTTGCTTCGATTCTTGGCGTCTCTGATCTTGGCTTGTGGCCTAGAAGCCTGGAAGACTTGGGGGAGGCGTGGGTTTTATTATCTCCAGAGTTGTTTTTGCCAGCAAGAATCCTGTTTTTTTGCCTGGCCTTCGTGAAACCTCTGTGAAACTGCATCGTGTTCCTGTCTGTAAGAACAGTTTTTGTTACCTGTGTTTGCTTTCCAGTATATAAACTGCCTTTGCTTTTTACCAGTGTGCCTGGCTACTCTTTTTGGTTGGTGTTGGCATCTGGGGGGACCCAGACAGAACAGTATGTATACATCCCTGCAATCTATGGAGAAAACTAGGGAATAATTTTCCATTCATGAATTCAAAGTCCTAAGTGAATTACAACGGTATGATGAGAGACCCAGATTTATATTTAACTTCTGCCAAGGTATTTGTACGTACTTTGGCTATGCAATGTCTTGTTCATTTCAGCTCATCATCTTTAAAGGAGAATTCTAATGGCATTCCCTAATTCCACTCTATAGAGCTAGTCTTACTTATGTTTAGAAGGTGAGAAATGTGCCACATATATTGAGCATCATCATGAAACTTCTTGGGATCATCCCTCTCCATTGAAATCCATCCATTCTTCCTCGCTCTATCCCTCTGAGGACAATCATGCAGGAGAAAAAACAGTACACTGGAAAAACCAATGCATTGGGGCAGGGGTGAAATTCAAAATTTTTTCCTACTGCTTCTGTGGGCTTGGCTTGGTGGACATGGCAGGGGAAGGATATTGCAAAATCTCCATTCCTACCCTGCTCTGAGGCTAGCCAGTTTTATTTGCCGGTTCTCCAAACCACTCAAAATTTCTGCTACTGCTTCTCCAAAACCTGTCAGAACCTGCTGAATTTCACCCCCTGCTGTTTTTCCTCCCCTAGATTCCTGGTTCACAACAGGGAGTGGGAGGGCGCCCCACAGGGGAGCAATGTGCTTTTTAATGGGGGCAATTGAAACCTTCTTTAAACCAAGTTAATGGCCTTTTAGGCTTCCTATGCATGAGTAGGAGTTAAATTTTTGAATAGTAAGAATTATATGTCACTTGGGGGGGGGGGGTCAGGATTTTAGAGATGCTTAGGTGAGGCATGGTCCAAAAAAGGTTGGGAACCACTGCTCTAGACCCATCAGCATAAAAGACACGTACTCTTCACTTTTCACATGTTAAGAATGTGAAAATTAAGAGCAGGCAACTTTGAGGGATGCCAGCTTTCTTGTTTTCTTTGTAGGATTCTTTACACCATTCTGTTCTCTAGTTTTTTAAAAAATCACAACACTTTGCATTTATGACAAATAAACATAATAAAATGTATCATAAAAGCAATTGCAAATGTTTAAAGAATGATTAAACCAACCATTCCAAATGAGTAAACAATGATTAAGGCAGCTGCTAAAACAGAGAGAAGGCCAGGATGAACACGTTTTGGGGAAAGCCTTCCAAAAAGAGGATCTTCCACATTTCTCCCACATAGAGACAACTGGGGAGGAACAGGGGTCACAAGCACAGTGAGTTAACCTTTCCAAGACAGCTGCTCTCTGGCTTTTCATAATGTTGAATTGCCAGAGGAAGAGAAAAGAAAAAGGAGATGAATGGAGCAACTTCATAGGTGGCAAATAGCCCTTCATCCGAAAGATCCCTGTCCTTCTCACTATACTGAATCGAGCTATTAAAGTGCTTTATAAACAAAGGCCAGGATTAAGGTTGTGGTCAATGGTGGTGAAGTTAGCCATATGTCTCCCCTTGTTTTACAGTTTAAGGATATCAGTATACAGTGCGTGATACAAGTTGGTGCACATCTATCCCTAGTCTGATGGCCTGGCATAGATCAACTGCCAGTTGAGAATGTCCTTCCACCTTAGAGTGCAGCGATGATTCTGAACTTCAGTGAACTTTGTTTCCAGTAGAAAAAAAAAATCTGAAGTTTAATGTTCTCAGAGAGGTAAAAATCAAAGCAGCTCAGCAGCTGATGCCTGTTGCTCCCCCATCTTTCATTTTCATGCATGGATTAATATTTCTTTGCACAGTGCTCCTGGCAGTAGGGGAGATAACAATAGAAACTGAACCTAGCCATGAAAATGGCTTGTGTTGCAATGCTCAGGAAACTGGCACCTTGACACCATAGCAGCATGCATGTCACATCGTTTTTGTAACCCTCACCTCCCAATATTCATGCTTTCAGATGGCTCCCATACCTCTCACCATTTGGAGGGCTGTCTGAAAAAAAGGGGAAATGAATTACAGCCTGGACTAATTTGGTTATTCTAAATGTAACTTTCTGCTGTATTCATGGTGAGAAGCTTGAATGCTTCAATTAGCTGCCTCTTGCAATCTAGCTGTCTATTGGAAATACAAGCACATACAAGGGAAATGTATCACTGATGGAAGATTTGTTATTTCATAGGTTCGGTTTGGCTTGCTTTTTTTTTTTTTTTTGCTTTCTTTTACTCTAAGCCAGTGGTTCTCAACCTTTCTAATGCCGTGACCCCTTAATACAGTTCCTCATCTTGTGGTGACCCCCAACTAGCGCCAGTTCTCCCAGCAGATCTTTAAGCTGATTGGCAAGAGGTCAGGGGGACACCCCCCTGTAAACTCCTGATTGGTTGGATTGTAAAAATATGTTTTGAGATGCCAGAATAGAAGCTTTAGTTGCTAACACCATTGGAAATTTATCTTTTCCCGTGGTCTTAGGCGACCCCTGTGAAATGGTTGTTGGAAAGGGGTCCCGACCCCAAGGTTGAGAACCACTGATCTAAGCAATATTGTCAATGAACATATCTCAGAAGAAATATACTATAGGTATTTATTTATAATAATATACAGCAGTATTCTCCAAACAGGATGTCTCCCATACTAAGGACTTTAATACCCAGCATCCTTAGCAATTAGCCATCTTGGCTGAAAAATTCTGGAACTTGTCCTGTCCTGTAGATCTGAAGCATGCCCAGGTTGGGGTAAGCTGGAATATGGAATGCTGGTACAAAAGAGATTGTCTAGGTCTCTAAGACCACAGTTGTATCCAAAACGTGCTGTTGGCTAGAGTGAGTTAGAAATTACTGATCTACCACCTACCTCTAATGTTGGATGGAAACAATGTTGATTTGAGAAACCAATTGTGGGAAGGCTCCTGTTGTATCCTGGTGGCCAAATGATTCTTGTAGAAATTTGAAAATGAGCAGTTTCACAGGCAGGACATTAGAGGAATCAGTTCTGCAGCTGCTGTATCCACACCATTCTCCAAAAACAGCCTTGAGGAGAGATTAAAATTTCAGCACAAATAAATGTTAATTTCTGAAGTTTCAAAATTATATTCAGCACTGAAGTTATACATAATCCTATATGTTTTCTCTTCTAGAAGAGAGAATGTGCAGAAAATGTCCCTTTAGAGTTATGGAAATCCTTGTGCTGGTAAGTGGTGCATGCCATTATAATATGTTCACCAGTTAAACCTTGACCATGAATCTGAAGTTTGTTAGCAAGGAGCCATCAATATGATGCCTAGTAGTTTTTCTATTATTGTCCTACAATGTCCTAGTAATCTCCTTAAATACCATGAGGTTGTCATTTCCTTCTTTCTCATGATTAACATCTTCTTTATTACTCTAGAAGACAGACTATTTTCACTTTGAGTCAAACAAAACAAAATCATCTACCTACCTAATACTGTCATCATAATAAATTCACTAAGTATACTGGTTGGCAATACTCTTTGCTTTCTTTATATTTAACAGACATTTGTCTGAGCCATTGGGAGGGGCTTTTCTTCCCCTTACTCCCACCCTTTCTATGATCTTGGCACTTTGACCCAAATCCACCAGGGGGCATCTTCTCTTTGCAGACTCTGGAATGGCCCAGGTATTCCAGAGTTTTGCAGGAACACAAGCACACACACAGACAAACACATGTACCACTGCCAGGGGAAGGGAACATCAGACGCTTCCCTATTGGTCCAGTGGAGGGCAAATGTCATGGCTGGCTTTCCAGAGGAAACTGCAACAGAAGTGACATCAGAAACAATTGTCGCTCTAGGACCCTGAACTTGCTCTTCTTAATGGTCCAGGCATTTCAGAGGTGCAGTATGCTGAAACCAGTGAAGGTCTACCAATTTTTTTACTACCACACTGTGGGCGTGGCTTATGCATTTTCTTTCAACATCTTTCAGTGCAAGTTGGGTGCTGTGGGGTGGAGCTCCATTTTTTCTACCCCATTGTGTCCCCCCCCCCACCGTCCAGACAGTAGTTCACCCCTGGCTGAAACACACACATGCACACATACACCGAGAGGTATTTGTTTCCGGAGGATAAGTCATCTGTGTACCAAGTTTGGTTAAAATTGCTTGAGCCGTTCCAGAGTTATGCTGGAACACACACACACACACACACACACACACATCCATTTATATATATAGATTTTACTAGATTTGTCACTTTCTGTGTTTATTCTGATAATGACCCAAGTCATCTTCACTTTTGGATAACAATGTGCTGTTGTCTGCATAGCTCACATTGTCACTGTTTGGGCTCCTATTTTGATTCCAGCTGTCATCTCTCCTAGTCCAGCTATTTTTACAATATATTTGGTAATCATGCATGCAGCAAGCTTCAATGATGCCAAAATGGTGTCATCAAATATTGTCATTATGTATTTGCATCCTGCTGTAAGAAGACAAGTTTTGGCATGTGTGTGAGGAAGTCATCACTTGTCTTCATCAGGCCCCTGTTGCTCCTCTCCCTGCAGGCAGCCATGATATTCAGAATGTAATTTGTGCTGATATGGTGACAAAATGCATCTTTGACTCTTTCTTGTATACTAAATCTTTCAAGTTCTCCAAACTCAGTTCTTATAAACATTTCTTGTTCATTGTAAGGTTCCTCAGAGGAATATTCAGGGATTAGCTCTCTCGCCTCCTGTTCCTCTACTTTTTCTGAAAACTGCCAATTCCCTGGGCATTTCTTTTTCCATCCATGACTATCCTCCTCCAGAAGATCTTAAATAAAACATTGCTTACCTGAAGAATCAGTACAATAGTTTGGTAATTAGCACATTCCATCTCCTTCTCTGGAAAGGTATATACACGTCTCTCTCCCCCCCCCCCCCACCCAATCTGCGAGCCACACAGTCTTGTTTGATATTTGTTAAGTAGAGCACTTTAAGTGCCTCTTTTCCTGCAGCTTCAAACAATTTAGCCTGCACCTGGTGCCTTCTTATTTGTCAGATGGTCTATTGCCTGCTGTGCCTCAATTTCTGCTGGAAAAGATTCATGAATGTATTCGCTCTATGCAAATGTTTCTGTAATGCTATAATTCTGTTTATACAGGATTTCAGCATGTATTTTTGCCATTTTCATTTGCTTCCATTAGATCTCTGGTATGATTATTCTTGAGTACTCCTACTTAAACTGTACATTTCCCCAATTCCTTTTTTTTTTGTTCTTAATCTTTTTTTCGTGTTATTTTCCTTTATGTGTTGATTTTCTTGAGTTGAGATATTTTTTTCTTTTCCTTTCTGGTTAGAGGCTGGAAGTCGGCATTCTGTCATTGCCTTTCTTTTTTTGTTACCTAAGAATTTAATTTTCAACTTTCCTTTGGCTACTGTGATAGCTTGTTCTGAAAACCACTTGTATGAAATTTCAGGAACATGCATTTCTGCTGCTTGGTGTTCACAATATACCTTACCTATTTTTGTAGTTCCTCAAGTTGCTTAATGGCCATTAATATTCATGAACATTGAATATTCCTGAGTGAAAAATTGAAAAGTTGAGAGCTGTTCAGAATTCACCATAAGACAGACAGCTATGTTTTTAAATGAATAAAAAAAGAAATATTTTATGTACATTTTTATGTCTGATTGTATGTCTTCTATGTCAGCTCTGACATATCTACATTCAATTCACATGTTTGATACAAATAATTCATTGTCTGCTTTACAGGCAGCACATGAAATAACCTGGGGGAAGTTTTGGTTGTATATATTTGTTTTTTACAATACATCTGACTTGTCTTTGAAGTTGTACAACTGGTGATATTTAGATGGAGAGTCTCTACATTTATGTTGATCAAAGCAGGGGATGGTAACAAAAAATAGTTCCCTTCAGATAACTCAGTTCAGCTATTCTCTGCACAGTTGCAAATTGAAATATGTCTGTAATCCTAGGTTCTTCCATTTCTCCAAGGGTTTTTTTTTTAATTCAAAAGGTCAGTTAATATATTGTCTCTCTTCCTGATGTTGTATTTAGTGTGTGTATATATATCCACAGAGTACATAGTCAATTTTCCATAAAAAAATGTGTCATCTTGCCTTGGATCTTCAGGCCTACCAGCATGATGACTATGCCCTCTTTTTCAAATGTTCTAAATCCTTGAAGACTGCTATCTTATGAATTCCTCATGAGATACACCTATCTGGAACACTTATGGGCAATGTAAGTCTTCTTACATCCAGAGAGTTATTACAAAAAGCTGGTCTATTCACCAGCTATCCATGCGACTATAGTTGTTGGCTCTGCTTTTAGTAGAGCCATTGTCGAAAGTCAAAAGAATTAGTGGTACTATATGTACCCCTAATAAACCCTAAAACCAGGAAAAACAAATTACCCATGACAATAAGAGAGCTTCAGTCAAAAACACACCCGCAATAACTGGCTATGTAGCTAACTTCAAAAGTCGCTACAAAACCTTATGCTGACAGATAAAGACAGAATTCATCAGTTTTCACAGCAAACAAGAGGAAAACCTACAATGCACAAAATCCACCTGGGCTTTCTATAATTTTGTAAACGGCAAACTTAAAGACTCAAAATCCATCCCACTACTAAAAGGGCCAAATGAGAAAGACTATAATGATGAAACTTTAAGGCCAATCTGTTCAACACATTCTTTGGTTTAGTCTTTGTAAACATCAACAGTTCATGCCTGACATTTCCCAATTGTACCAAAACTAATTACAATGATCTACTACATATCAATTTTACAAAAGGCACTATGCAACCTAAAATCATCTTTATCCATTGGTCTTGATAGATTATGTGCCTACTTCTTTAAAAAGATCTTAACCACCACAGCGGAACTTCTTAGCATAATCTATGAAGCATCCTTTAGAGCCAGCTCCTTGCCTAACTTATGGTAACTAGCCACAGTCATCCCCATCTTCAAAAAGGTTGACCCCAGCCTAGTTGAAAATTACAGACCAATCTCATTATGTTGCATCATCTACAAAGTCATGGAATCAATATAAAATCAATCCATTACCCTCTACATAGAGACAAATAACTTACTCTCCAACAAATCATTTGGTTTCAGGAAAAAAATATCCTGTAATCTGCAACTCTTACACTGCAAAAACATATCAACTTCACAAATGTACCAGAGTAAAGCAATAGACACAATTTATAAAGACTTCGCTAAAGCCTTTGATTCAGTGATACATGATACTGCAGCTATTGCAGTAATTGTAGCCTTTAATAAAAAATTGCTGTTAAAAACACATACTGTATATTAACATCCCAGGTTAAGGAAAAGAATAACACTGAAATTTCGTATTACTGCATTTGTAACTGAAAAAAGTATTTCATATAAAACACAGTATGCAATTCAGAAATGACATAGGGAATGATCAAGTTCTTGCATCTAGATGTTCGCACCCAGCTTTTCAAGCAGATGAGCAGACAGAATGGCAATCACTGTAATGAAAATATAAATTCATTCTCTTTCTGGACAGCAATACTTTTAATAATCCTTTTCAGATATTTCCCCCCCTCTGCCTCTTTTATTAAAATGATGGCACAAGATGGATTATCAATCTTTATCACTGCTTCTTTAATCTAGCATTATTCAGGAGAATATGGGATCAGTCATATATAATCTTAGAAGATGGTTAGGTACCTGGGAGACTGGAAGTTATATATTGAGTTTATTTATAATGTTTGCTGTGGGAAAAATCTATATTGCAGTATAACAGATATTCATTATATCTGCTTTTACATCTGGTAGGAGCCATAATGCATACATAGCACATTGTATTCATGTTCTTCCTATTTATGTGGCAGTATTATAGCTTTTATATTAGAAAACCAGAGATCCAAGTTTCATTATATTTCATCTTCCAACTATCTTATTAATGTATGTTAGCCTAGGTAATTTATGCAGTGCTCAGATTAGTTGTACTGTGCCCACATGCCTGGGTATTGCGCAGGGACTATAACTACAGTGTTTTAAGAGGAGCCTTTTTATTATTACAAATAAGAAAGTTACTAAACACATAACAGTTTTTCTGTTGTCATCTGTCGCTCAGTTCAGTTGTGATAAAAAGCCTGGTTGTTAATTTGATCTGATGTTTCTTTAAGTTCTAAGCAGCTCAGAGTTACATGATGGTGAGAGAGTGGCATATAAATTTAATGAATATAAACAAACAAATAGAAAGATACTAGATGGCTATTCTAACAAAGTATTCATTTCAAATGGCAAAGGGAGTAACTGGCAGATTTTCAGAGTCCAATTCCCAATCAAAACAAGCTGTTTGGGATCCTTTGTAACTTAAAACATTGGTGTAATAACCGAGAAACACGGTCTCCAATTTAAATCTTTTATTTTCCTCAGGCTTGAAGCGAGCGGCTGAACACTTTCACTCTAGACGCGAGAGAGCAGAAGGCGCGTAATACAAGTAGCGCTTCTATTTAAAGACTTTCCCCCAGCAACAGCCGGCGGCTGACAGCTCTTCTATTTTGGCGCCCTCTACAGCAACCAATAGGAAGCAGGTAAACAATGCCTATGGGTTTTTTCAATTTCTGCTTAACAACACTTGTTTAACTAGTTAACCCAGATACAGAACATTATAGAACATTACAGAATTTACAGGATTTAACACCCCTCCCCCTTCTGGATGATTTTACAGGTATTCATTCGGACAAATAAGTAACGAAGTCTTCCAAATGAGGAGGTCTTCGTGAGGTCCGATCCGATCGTCTGGGGTTG